>NC_134364.1:42454562-42649562 GCF_048569485.1 Anomaloglossus baeobatrachus | reverse complement strand
GCCCCCTAGGTGAGTAGTATAAAAGTGGTTTTTTTATGTTATATACAGTATTCTGGCTGCTGTGTAGAAGAGCTCAGTGGTGGTGGCCTCAGATTATAGTCGCCAAATCTGGTGACAGGTTCCCTTTAAATTTTTTTTTTTTTTAATCTGCTGCAGATGTACCAGGTCTTTGAATGCTGAGCTCTTCATAACCCCGACCACACCACTGATTGGCAGCTTTCTTGTGCTAATCAGGGGTAGGGGGGTGGGATTACACAGAGAAGGAGGACTAGAAAGCGCAAGACACCAAGTCCTCTTGCCTATTTTTATTTTAAAACAGCAAATCACAGCCTAGTGACATCGCTGGAATCAGTGTGTCTGGCTTTTCATCATGCTGCTCTCAGATTACATAGCAAAAACCTGCTGACAGATTCCCCTTCAATGCCATAAATACTACAAGTGCCACAATAGTCTCCTTTTTCAAATTGCAATTCAGAAAAAGTATAAAAGAAGAGATAGAGATAGAGATATATCTCTATCTCTATGTCAAAGTTTCAGTTTTCTTTTTCTTGATTTTTAGATTATGAGAAAAGGATTGGTAAAGCGTAAACTCTTTGTAGGTTTCTGACAATAAAAAATGACCTATGCCTCATATTGGATGAGTTGATGAATCTATCCCCCCTCGCCGTTGCATTTTTTGGGGGGTTTTAAAGGGGACAGGTTGCATTATCACATGATTAGCCAATATAATGGCTGCCTCTAACATGCTCCTTAGAGGGCTACAAGGCACGCTTGATCGCACAGATCTGGCCCTGATGGAACGGTCACTCCCAACAATTATGGCAGGTTGCGGTGAATAAAGAGCCATATTGTCAGCCTGACCCGGATGGCGATTAATGAGGGTGTATCCCTGTAAGACAATTTGGGGTGCACATGTCAGGACATCATCGCAAACAGCAATGTTGCCCTTCCAGTGCGGTCTGAATAGCCCTTTTGTTTAACAACACAGACAAATTTCATTATTGGTGCTCATTCAATAAAATGTCAAACCTTTGTAGTAGCGCACTCATGGGTTTGTGCAAAATTTCACATCGCTAAACAGTGAATGCTACTAAATATAAAACAGAACTGAACAGATTGCACTTTACACAGTGACGCGAGCAAGGGCCACAACAGAAAGGTTTCTTCAAGAAGTCTCCTTTTTTTTGCAGCTTTCGAAAAAGTAAAAAGAAGTCAAGTCATGGCTTGTAGAATTATATATATATTTTTTCTTTATGTAACTTGTCTTTACAGGCACAAGGATGGGATAGAAAATATAGGCGTTTACTTTCCAAAACATATGATACACTGTAGACTGTTTACCAAATAAATAGTTAATTTAAGAAGATAAAAAGTCCAGAGTCCACGATAAACTGTTCGGCAATTTGATCCTTGCAGATATTTCAACATTTACAAAAAAAATAAATTGGAGGAAGAAGGTGAAGGGAATGAAGCGAGGGTCCAGCCTCACTGCGCCAGCAGAGTGCTCCAGTTATATCTCACCATCATCTGAACTATCGCAGCTCTCGCTGCTGCTGCTGCTGGTGATGCTGCCGCTGTCACTGCTGCTCCCGCTGCTCTCTAGCGGGCGGGATTGCGCATGTAAAGCTGCTCTGGCCACGGCCGCTGCTGCTGCTGCCGCTTCGCTCTGCCTCAGGGCTGCTGCTTTCTTTTCCAATTCCGCTGCCTTCTTTTCCTGTTCCGCGTGACTCTTCATGTGTGCACTGCGACTTTTTACTTTTGAGAAGATCCTGGTGGAAAAATAAAAAGTAGTGAGATTTGTTATTTATTATCCAATAATAAATTCCCAGGTCAACTTTTAAGCCGGGGCCACACGGGGCACTACTGTGATCCTCGCAGGACACTCGGCTCGCGCTGGCAGCACAGCAGGAGCCAAGTGTCATGCGAGCGTCCCTGCACCTGAGGTCCGACTGTGGGGGCGGGCCTGCGCTGCGTAGGGGTGGGCCGGCGATGCGTAGGGGTGGGCCGGCACAGAGGAGAGGAGGGAGGGATTTATCTCCCTCTCCTCCGTAGCCGGCTATTGCGATTCTCGCTCTGCACGCGCGGTACACCGGTGTACTGCGAGTTCAGTGAGATTTTTTTTTCTCTCACCCCGTTCACACTCCGAGTGGAATGCGATGTTTTATCGCACTCCACTCGCACAGATTTTCTCGCCATGTGGCTTAGACCTTAGTAACCTGCTTGGATTGTCTTGAGTCTTTAGTGTCTTGGACCTACAAGGAGCTTCACTTAAGGGTGGAGTCGCATTTCCGAGTGACTCGCGTGAGGATTGCATCGCCTGGCCAGTGTCTCTCCTGACATGAGCAGGTCAGCTTCATGTATGTCAATGCAACTGACACATTTATGCCAGGAGAGCCGCCGACCAGTCCGGGCGATGCCAGTCACATGCAAGTGTGACTCCAACCTAACTTAAAAGGTGTTCTCAACAATGAATGTTCATTTTTTTTTTTTTCCAAAACGTTTTTTATTGATTTTTCAAATTTGTAAAAACATGACAAGTATCATTGCAAAAGAAGAACATTCGTCTGACAAAATGTGACATAGAGGTGGGTGATACCCCAATTTGGAGTTCCATGTTGCTGTTCGATTTAAGATAGTATACAGTAACATTAAACCAAAACATAGGTAATGAAATATAATATAACATATGCAATACAATTCGTTAAATCTCTGTGTCGTCCCTGAATGATTTCAATTTTGCTAGCGTGTCTTGGTATTCCCAACCGTCTCGTCTCCCCCTCCCGCCAGAGCCCCCTCCTAGGTGATTCTCAGTTTACCCAGGCTGTCCTGGATATCGCTCAGGATATACCACTCCGAGTGAACAAAAGGTGCCATCAGGTTAATTATTTTTCCCTGTGTGAATTGGCTTTCAATAAAATGTCTCCATCTCACAAAAAACTTGGCTGTCAACCCATCTTTATCCCTCTCCGCTTCTAGTTTTTCCCACTTCAGAAGGTTGTGTAGTTCGCCCACAACCTCCTTTATGGATGGGCCCTCCCTTTGAATCCAGTGTTTTAAGATGCAACGCTTAGCTATCAAGGCTATGTCATGCATTATTGCGTATTTCCTCTTTTCCTGCGTGCTCGGTCCTCCTCCTACTCCTCCCTCAAAGGAGTGGAAAATCCACACCATTAAGTCTAGTTTGCTGAAAATTCCCCATGTTGACTGGGCAAATAGTCTGACTTGGTTCCAGAACCTAGCGATTGTCTCACATTCCCATAGCCCATGCAGCATATCCGTTTTTTCTTTTTGACACTTAGGACACCACCTATCCCTACCTGGTATGTTGAAACCTATAATGGCCCTATGTAGAATTCTGAATTGAGTGTCTCTCCATCTCTCATTGGTAATATGTTTCCGCACTTGTACCCATCCTCTCAGTATATCATCCACCACTTCTTCCCTTCCCAATTGTTTCCCCCACGCTTTTAAAGTCCGACTATCCTCCCGAGAGATAAGCACCCCCCTTAGCGATCGATAAATTTTAGAGACAATTATACTTGTTACATCACATTCCAGTAACTCATCAATCGAACTTCTGTTCAGCTCTCTTCCAACCACACCCAGGTCTCCTATTATTCCATGTTTCAATTGTTCATACTGGATGACATGTGAGCTATTAAGGTTGTACTTATCCAGCACTTCCCGACCTGTCATCCACCTCCTGTCCTCCACATTCATAACATCTATCATTCTCCTGACTCCCCTCTCTTTCCATCTAGTAAATAGCTTGTTTTCTCGTCCCAGGGGAAAATTTGGGAATGCCCAGGGGTTCAAGTACTTGGACACTTTCCATGAGAGCCCCAGTTTTTTCCTTACCGACTTCCATGTTAGCATGGTGTCTCGGAATATAATTGAGTTCCTTATGTGCCCTTCAACCCTGGATAGTGGGGAGTGCAGAATGGACGTCAGATCCCACGGTGACGCATATTTAGTTTCCATCGCATGATCTGAGTGCCTACTCGTTCCTCTCACCCAATCAATTACATGCCTCATGATACATACAAGATTATACCCTTGGACATCTGGAAAGTTTAGACCTCCCTCCTCTGCTGACTTCATCAGCGTACGCAGCTTTATTCTGGGTTTCCTTCCCCTCCACAGAAATTCTGTATACGCGGAGTTGAGCTTATTCACATCCTTTAGTTTTAGCAATAGCGGGATTGTCTGGAAGGGATACAGCAGCCTAGGAAAGCTCATCATTTTTATCAGGTGACATCTTGCCAGTAATGGAAGTGGCAGACCTTTCCATCCCTTTAATTGAACTATAATTTTCCTGATTAGCGGTCCATAATTCAAGTTATAGATTGTTTCCACCGATCTTCCTATATGCACTCCCAGGTATTTAATTGAAGATTGTGCTATAGGAATTCCACATAGACAGCCATCCCTTATTTGTCCCCCCATTGTCCCATGATGCCCCTTTAGGAACATGATCTCGCATTTTTTTTTGTTCAGTTTGAAACCGGAGAATGAGCCAAATTTTTCAATCAAGGCAAGAGTCTGTGGCAAATCCGCACCGGGGTCCCCCATATAAAGTATGATGTCATCAGCAAAAAGCGCTGTCTTTACTTCTGAACCCCTTATCTTGATTCCTTTAAAGCTATTTTGTCCCTGTAGTATTCTTGACAACGGCTCGATTGCCAGGTTGAATAAAAGAGGAGATAATGGGCAGCCCTGTCTTGTTCCCTTCATCAAAGGGAACACGTCTGATAGAAAGCCCGGAGTGTGAACCCTAGCTCCCGAGTTGGCATAAAGGTTTCTAATGTAAAGTCTCATCTTGCCTACAATCCCTATGGCCTCCATTACCCTGTCTAACCACCCCCAATTTACATTATCAAACGCTTTTTCTGCGTCAAGTGTAACTAGGGCAGGTCTAGCCCCTCCCTCAGTGAGACCCAGTCTAACCGCGTCTACCACTAGAATTGTCTTTCGAATATTGGTAACGGCATTTCTCCCCTTAATAAACCCCACCTGGTGATTCGTAATGATCCTAGGTAAGATCTCGGCCAGTCTATTAGCCATGATCTTGGACATAATTTTTAAATCCTGATTTATGAGCGATATAGGTCTATAACTAGAGGGATCATCCAGGTCCTTGGTTCCCTTGGGGAGTAATTTAATATATGCTATGTTGGAATTTTTGGGTATTTCCGCCCCTCCCAGGAAAGCATTAAAGACTGAGGTTAGATCCGGCGAGATCAGATCCTTCAGAGCCTTATAGAATTCACTATTGAAACCGTCAGGTCCCGGTGCCTTGTTGGTGTTAAGCTCCCCAATTGTTCTCGTCACCTCCTCTACTGTGATATCTGCGTTTAAGGCACTCAAATCTTCCTCCGTCAAGCTAGGCATTTGGGCTTGTCTTAGCCACTCTGCCTCATCAGTCATGTCGTTATTCCCTGACCCATATAGTTTTCTATAGTAATCTCCCAACAGTTTATTAATGTCCTTAGGATCCGTAGTCACCTCTCCCCCCTTTGTTTTCAGTTTAGAGATCACTGTCATCTTTCTGCTGCCCCTTGCCAGATTGGCCAACATCCTTCCCGCCTTGTTGCCAAACCTATGTAAGTCAACCTCCTTGTGCGACCAGAATAGTTGTTCCTTTTTTTTGGCCCATTCGTCAAATCCCTCTTTTGCCTCCAACCATCTGCCTTTTGTCATGGGAGATCTATTTGTCACATAATTTGTATATGCTACCCGTACTGCTTCACTATGGAAATTATAATTCTCATTGGTTTTCCGTTTGATCATGGCTGCGTACCCCACCAGACGGCCCCTTAGGACCGCTTTTGCCGTTTCCCAAAATATCACTGGGGACTCTCTATGTTCCTTATTGTCCTCTGCGAATTCTCCCCACCACTCCTGTAGCACCTTGTGGAAATTATCTTGCCTGAGAAGGAACGATGGGAATCTCCATATGATATCTGTACCTCTCCTGAATTTCTCTCTAATGCCCAATCTCACCGGACTATGATCAGAGATCACCATATTCTCTATCACACAATCTTGCGTTCCACTCAGTAAGTCTTGCGAGATCCAGAACTGATCAATACGTGACCAGCTATCATGAGGGTGAGAGAAGTGTGTATACTCTCTGTCATGTGGGTGAGTTAGTCTCCAGATGTCTTTCAGTCCTACGTCTTCTAATGTTACATCCCTATTGTCTAAACTCCTGCCCACATTAGCTGTCCCCTCCTCGCCCCTCCTCCTATCTTCAGCTGAGTCTGGGACAGTGTTAAAATCGCCTCCCACTATAATGTTAGCCTCCCCATCTGCTAATATGGTGGCCTTTATGTCATCATGAAATGCGATTTGTTGTGAATTTGGGCCATAGACATTATAAATACTGAGTTTACCCGCTGGACTAACGATTGTTAAGTGCTGCCACCTTCCATGGTCGTCTGCCTCATGTGCCACTACCTCATGACTGAATTGTTTATTTATTAGAATCATAGTGCCCGCTTTTCTACCTTGTGCCGCTGCCCCGTAAACGGTGCCCACCCAATGTTTCTTCATGCGGAAAAAGTCCTCCCCCCCCAAGTGGGTTTCCTGTAATAAGGCAATGTCTGTCTTTAGTCTTTTCAGATGTCTCAATATCATTGCTCGTTTGTTAGGTGATCTCAGCCCTTTAACATTCCACGTAGTTATCTGTATCATGTTAACCTGTGTATTCTGCTTTTACTACTCCCTCCCCTATGGGCCCCTGCATCAAGGAAGACGAGATGTTCGACACTAGAATCACAGTTGGTACCACAAAATCGACACTCCCTTTCCCCACCTTGCAAATATAACAAATACAACAAAAAGCATGTAACTGTAAAACATATTTTCCCTTCCGAGAAATCCACGGCGTTTCCCGCCACGTTGGTGAGCTCCCCTATTCCTAGCCAAAATATGTAGCTCCCTAATCACCCCCCAAAAAATATATGTTCTATCCCCGGACTAACTTGAATAAGCCTTTGAAAATTATGCAAAAATTAGCACAGTATGTCAAAACCTCAGCAAGATTCTCCAGTCCTACTTATCTCTGACTCCAGGTAGCCATCAGTCCGCCCAGAACAGGCCCACTTCATTTGAATTTGGATGATGTTCCTGGACAAAGGAGAAAAAGAAAAAAAGAAAAAAAAAAGACCAAGGGGAGAGAAGATGGAGAAAGAAAGGAGAAGAACAAAAAAAAAAAAAAAAAAAGAGGGGGGGAAGAGGACCCAGACTTTGGGATGTTTTCCTCTCTTTTCTCCCTTCCCCCTCCTCCTCTCACCTCCCCAACCCTCTCTCCGTAATGCATCCTCCTCAACGCCTCTCCCTGTTTGGGAAGAGAGAAAAAAAAAAAAAAAAAACAGGCAAAAAAAGGAAAAACAATGAGCGAGTTCCAGTTCAGGTATCATGGTTTCTCTCCAAGGGTTGGTTCCTGTGTTCCAGGCGAGAATTATGCTGTCGACCCGGGCTTGGCCTCCTTTCCTCCCTGGTCTCGACTTGCTTTTGTCCCCCAAGACGTCCCACATCTCTTCCTGAGCTTGTGGGGGATCCTCTTCTATTATTCCCTTCTCCACTAGCTCCTTTTTCTTGCCTTTCTGACCTAGTCTTGTTGAGCTCTGCCATGAGAATGTTTTCTGCTTCTTTGTAGTCCTTGTAGTATACAAACGAGCCATTGGGGTTTCTAACTTTCAGTGTAGCAGGGTATAATAGCTGGCACTTTACTTTTTTGTTGTACAGAAATGAGCAAATTTTGGTAAATTCTTTTCTCCTTCTGGATACTTCCGCTGAATAATCCCCAAAAATTAGCAGTCTGTTGCCTTGATATTGTAGTGGACGCTTTCGTTCTCTAAAGGCCCTCAATATTTCCTCCTTATGCTTATAATCAAGGTACTTGACAATCACCTGCCTGGCTCTTATCGGGGTATTCTTGTTTGAGTTTTGGCCCTCTCCCTTATTCGCCTCCTGGTGTCTCAGTGGACCCACTCTGTGGGCTCTTTCAACTCTGAATTTCGCCTTTATGCCCAGGGCCTGCGGTAGCTCCAACTCGCATATGAATGTTCATTTTTAAAGTTCATTTTAATCAATAGATCTTGGAATAATAATAAGTTCCACAATCGGATGTGTTTAAGAAAAATGTCCCTGTGCTGAGAATCTTACACAGTTGTGCTCAAAAGTTTACATACTCTGGCAGATTTTTTGCCTTTTTTCAAAGATTATGAATAATAACACAATCTTTTTCCACTCATGATTAGTGGTTGGGTAAAGCCATTTATTGTCAAATTTATGCGATTTCTATTTCTAAATTATAACCACCAAAAACATCCAAATGACCCTGATCAAAAGTTCACATACCCCAGTTCTTAATACCAAATAGAGCCACCTCTAACATCAATGATCACTTGAAGTCTTGTGGTAGTTGTGGATGAGGCTTTTTATTTTCTCAGATGGTAAAGCTGCCCATTCTTCTTGGCAAAAAGCCTCCAGTTCCAGTAAATTCCTGGGCTTTCTTGTATGAACTGCGCGCTTGAGTTCTGGCTCAATGATATTAAGGTCAGGAGACTGAGATGGCCACTCCGGAACCTTCACTTAGTTCTGCTGTATCCAATGAGCAGTTGACTTGGCCTTGTGTTTTGGATCATTGTCATGTTGGAATGTCCAAGAACGTCCCATGTGTAGCTTCTGGGCTGATGAGTGCAAATTTGCCTTCAGTTTTTGCTGATAACGTGTTGCATTCATCTTTCCTTCAACTTTGACCAAGTTTCCTGTGCCTTTGTAGCTCACACGTCCTCACATAATCAGCGATTTACCTCCATGCTTTACAGTAGGAATGGTGTTCCTTTTATCATAGGCCTTGTTGACACCTCTCCAAATGTAACGTTTTGGTTTGTGGCCAAAAAGTTTGATTTTAGTCTCATCACTCCAAATGACCTTGTTCCAGAAGTTTGGAGCTTGTCTCTATGCTTTTTGGCATATTGCAGGCGATATACGCTGCAGTGTTTGCACAGTAATGGCTTTCTTCTAGTGACTCGACCATGCAGCCCATTTGTGTTTATGTGTCTCCTTGTGCATCTTGAAACAGCCACATCGCTAGTTGTCAGTGAGTCCTGTATTTCAGCTGATGTGATTTGTGGTTTTTCTTTGCATCCCAGACAATTTTCCTGGCAGTTGTGGTCGACTTTTTTGTTTGTCTACCTGATCGTGGCTTGGTTTTTACAGAGCCCCTGATTTTCCATTCGTTAATCATAGTTTGAGCACTGCTGACTGGTGTGGCACCCCTGAGGCTTTAGTCACCACAGGGCACTACATCTCACTTAAGGTGCAGCACTTATCCTGGGTAAGGAAGAAGTTAATCGCTGGTGTTTCTCACCTTCACACACTACACACAGTTAGGTGCTTTCCCACTGGGATTGGCCTAGGGTAGACGGGACGGAGGGGGGGGGGGGGGGGGTTGTCGAGTGGCCATCACTAGGTATGGGACTTTCCCAATCACTGGGACAACCACCTGGGGGGTGGGCACCACTTGGAGCAAAGGGAAGGAGCATTTTCAAACGTAGTCAGTTAACCCGGCAGGCACAGCTTGGGGTGAGGAGCACACTCAGGCCTTCGGTCCAGACATATTCTTTCTATCTCACACTTATGGGAGCACCATAGGATCTGCGACTTGGAGTAGGTAGCTCAGCCCGGGTTCTTTACAGCCACACGGGATTCCAGGGTCTGCGGAGAGTGCCAGAACCACCCGCAGCCCGTTCCACATTCCACACCGGGAATGGAGGGACCCCGACCAGAAAGGACTCACAGTGGGAACACCGGTGGTGACCTCGAACTGCTCGGTATTGACTGCGGCCCAGCATAGTGGTGACCGGTACTCCAAGGGCAGCAACCGGAAAGTGAGTAAAGACACCTGGCCCCGCAGAAACTGTGTCAGCCTATTACCGGCACCGGCGCCCCACGCTTCGGACCAGCGGCCATTGGCTACAGCTCCCCTCATCATCCCCCCAGGGCCCGCTCCACCTGTGGGGAGTGATAACATCTTTGCTGCTACAGACCATCCACTCCGGAGGACAGCGAAAGCTAATCCCTGGCAGCGTACCGCAGGTGGCGTCACAACAATCATCCCATCTCCTTTTCCGTGGACACCTTTGGGTCACAAAACCAGGCAGGCCACCCGTGACCTCCCCCTGCCTGACCATTCACCGGCCCGGCGACAAGTAACCCCTCAGGCCGCGTAGGATGCTCCACTGGCATTAACAATTTCTTGGATATCTTTTGTATCCCTTTCCTGTTTTATACAGTTCAACTATCTTTTCCCATAGATCCATTGACAATTCTTTTGCTTTCCCCATGACTCACAATCCAGAAACGTCAGTAGCTGGATGAAAGATGCAAGAGTCTGTCTGGATCCCAAAAACTCACTCAGCTTTAATGCACACACACAGATTACAAGTGAAGAGGTCACAGTTGAGGATATTGCCTTTATTAGGAATTCAAACTCATTTGTGTCAACTTCTGTGCATGTTATCAGGCCAAAATCACCAGGGTATGTGAACTTTTGATCAGGGTCATTTGGATGTTTTTGGTTGTTATTATGATTTAAAAAGAGAAATCACAGTAGTTTGACAATAAATAGCTTCACCCAAAAACTAAATCATGAGTGGGAAAAAAAAGATTTTGTGTTATCATTCATATTCTCTGAAAAAAGGCCAAGAAAGCAAAAAAAATCTGCTGGGGTATGTAAACTTTTGAACCCATCTGTATATGTGACCCTGCTATGTACTGTGTAATGGCCGTGTCTGACCGTACAGGAACATGGTCCAATCATATCACATCTCCTAGGCTGGGGAGGATGCAAAAGAGTACACAGACACTACAGTATGGGATTATAGCCGATTCTTTCTGTGAGGTAAAACATTACAGCACAGGATCGCAAATAATTCTTTGAGGTAAAACATTTAGAAGGGGGGAAAAAAAAAAAAAAACTAGGGAAATGTTTTACCTCACAGAAAGAAAATCAGCGGTGATCCTGTGTGGTCCTTTCTTTATACTTTTTACTTCCATGGTTGTCCAGTAGTGGATATGGTCGAAACAATACATGTTACATAGTTGGGTTTCCATAATAATGGCAGTTATAAAAATTTATAGAGATGATGTTCGGCCATTAATAGATCTATACAAGTTTACGGTATGGTTATAACTAGTAGAAACAGCAAAAAAAAAAAAAATATAGCATCACTTGTTACCCACCTGCCACATTTTTTACACGGGAATGAGCCCTCTTGTGCTGGAGCCTGGTTTGCCTTCTCAGCCTTTTTGGCCTCATCTGCAGGAATACTCGCCTTTGGTCTTCGCCCCCTTGGTTTGGGGATCTTCACTGTTAATGAGATGTCCGGGTCTTGATTTCTTAATATGAGTGTATCGCTTGACTGAGAGAAGAAAAAAAAAAAAAATTATCTTGACTAAGTATTTTTTGTAGTCGGTAAGAATAAAATAGATTATTATCTCAGGAATCTATTTTATCCCATCATCCGCTAAATATCAAAGTGACAGAGTCCTGTACTTATTATGTAGACGGCAATTTGTGTAGCATTTTACTAAATGTCATTACTAATCAGCCTGAAAATGTAGACCTTTAGAAAAGAAAAAAAAAACGAAAAAAAAAAAAAACAAAACATGCTGATCAGACCAGAACATACCCTCCTTGCTACCTGCTACATCTCCCGCCATGCCGGGCAGAAATCCAGTTAATTTTGCTGGAAGGATTAACATGATTATTTTTGGATCATACTTTTTGCAACACTATGCCAACTGGGAACACATGGCTGGTATTCTATCATCATAAAATCTTGTAGAAGATATACGAGGTATGTTCTTAGACAGCTACGAAACCTAATGTTATGTAGTTAGGGCTACAGTAGTAGACATTTGCACCACCCTGTAGCAAAATAGTGTAGCCTTAAAGGGTTATTACCATACTATTGGTAAGATGGGTCATCCCAAAGGTTGACCCAATAATCTTGAGCATCAATTGGACAACAGTGCTAATCTATTGCTGCATCCCCTTTTACGTTTTCCTTGCCCGGTAGTCTCTTTGGACCCAAAGACCAGACCCCACCAATTATAAAGTGATGACATCTCCTGAGGAATTAAACTTCCTGCTCTCTCCTACTCCATCAATGTGTATTGGAGAGCAGGGACATGGGATATCTTGGACGTTCACCAGGGGCAGAACATTCATGGTCGCAGGGGTCGTAATTGTGACCACTCACGGGCCCACCGCTGAGGATCACACTTTTCATTGTATCAGCATCACAGATGCTAATACAATTGAAAGCGATTATGAGAGAGCAAGCAAAGTCTCCCGCTCTCAACATAATACTATATGGGGACTGTATAATTCTATATGGAGGAATATAAGGGCTCCATAATACTATATGGAAGAATATGGGGCTGCATAATACTATATGGAGTAATATAAGGGCTCCATACTACTACTATATGGGGGCTGCATAATACTATATGGAAGAATATGGGGGCTGCATAATACTATATGGAGGAATGTAAGGGCTGTATTCTACTATATGGGGGCTGCATAATACTATATGGAATAGGGGGGCTGCATAATACTATATGGGGGCTGCATAATACTATATGGGGACTGCATAATACTATATGGTGGAATATAGGAATTGACCTAATCATGCCTAAGCTCGCTGGATTTTGTTTCTCCTGGATCTATTAGCCCTAGCCTGGGCATCTCCGTGCGAGCCTCGTGATCAACTCCAGACTGAAAAAAACTGGTGATCTGTCTTTTTCTTTCCTCCAACGCTACAATAATGTTATTTATAGCACAAATATAATGTACAGAGAAAAAAAAAATGGATGGGGCTATATACCAGGATGGAGGACAAAGATACAAGCATGGGATGGGAAAGCTATGTGCTACGGGAATGAGGCTCTGCTATACATCTTTCCCTCAGCATCCAGCTTTCCCATGCTCTCCTATACATCTAACTCAGCACACAGCTTTCCCATGCTCTGATATCCCTCAACACCTAGCTTTCCTATATTCTGATTTCCATATTGTCCTCAGCACCCGGCTTTCCCATCCTCTGCTATACATCTTTCCCTCAGCACCCAGCTTTCCCATGATCTAATATGTTGAGGGAAAGATGCATAGCAGAGAATTGGAAAGCTGGGTGCTGAGGGCAAGATGGATATAAGAACATGAACAGCTGGTGCTTCTGGAAAGAGCCAAGTATCAGCATAAATATAAATATCCTGTTCCCCTAGGGGGACAGGGAGGGGGGGGGGGGTGGGGTGCAGGTCCAAATTTTGCACCAGGGCCCTTCGAAAAACTCTAGTTACGCTACTGGCCCTCACCTATCAGATACTGAAAACATTTCATATGAATATATTTTATGATTTAAGACCCCACTGTAACAAAAATGTCTCATCCAGTAAAATTTGAGAGATCTTACCATTTCACTAGCTTGTAAAGTTTGTGTCACTTTCGTTTGGGAAGAAATCTTCCTAGCATCATCCGCCTCTTCGGTTGCAGCGTGCACATTATTTTCCACCTCTGCGTCCTTGCCTTCTGCATTTTGGGGAGGAATGCATGGTCCAAGTCGCTGAGAACTCTTATTTAAAGAAAGAAAAACACAAAGTGGCAATTGGGTCAAAAGGACACGTGGTAAATCTAATACACTGGTGTTCTTAGTTCTTCATTGGGGGGACACAGGGTTAATATGCCAACACTAACAATACATCTGACAAAAAAAGCTGACTCCTCCTTACCGGACTAATCCTGGGCAGCAGACATCCTGTTTTTAGTGCAAAATGAGGAGGAGGAGCAAAATAAGACCCCTTCCTTGTGGGGAGGGCGTCATATTCCCCAATGAGTAAACATTTTAGAGCAAGTACCAAAAATACATAATTACTTACCAGTAATGTGTTTTCGGAACCCATGACAGCACTGCGGATCCCCTATCTCCGCGGTCCCGTCATGGGTGGTAGGAAAAGATCTTAATTTCTCAGTTGCCTCATTGGGGGACACAGGAACCATGGCACAATCTAAAACTGCCCCTGGTGTGGGAAAAGTAATACCGGTACTACAAAAAGAATAGCCATCTCTCAGGTTACTACTGGAGCAACTACCACTTGTAGTACCCTTGCACTAAGACTTGCATCCCTAGATGCAAAGGTAGGAGCTTCCCAAAAAATAAAAAGAAAGGTTACCTCCTAACCTAACCAACGGTAAGACAGATCTAAGACTCATGCCGGCATCACACGGGACGATCTATCGAGCGATCGTACCCGCCCCCGTCATTTGTGCGTCACGGGCAATTAGTTGCCCGTGGCGCACAAAGTCGTGAACCTCCTGTCACACGTACTTATCTCCCGGACAACCTCGCTGTGGGCGGCGAACATCCCCTTCCTGAAGGGGGAGGGACGTTCGGCATCACAGCGACGTCATACAGCTGCCGCCCAATAGAAGCGGAGGGGCGGAGATGAGCGGGACGTAACATCCTGCCCAACTCCTTCCTTCCGCATTGCCAGCGGGACGCAGGTAAGCTGTGTTAGTCGTTCCTGGGGTGTCACACGGAGCGACGTGTGCTGCCTCGGGAATGATGAACAACCGGAGCACAGAAGGAGGACTGACTTTTTGAAAATGAAAGACGTGTCAACGAGCAACGATAAGGTGAGTATTTTTGCTTGTTCACAGTCGTTCCGAGGTGTCCCACCTGACTATGCCGGATGTGCGTCACTACCGACATGACCCAGACGACCTATCGCCTAATATATCGTACCATGTGATGCTGGCATCAGACCGATGTCTGCCTCCAACTGTGTTGGCTACCCAGTAGTAGTTTAATGGGGAGGAGTCAGCTTTATTTAAAGATGTATTGTTAGTGTCAGCCTCCAGATGGCAGCATATTAGTCCATGGTTCCTGTGTCCCCCAATTAAGCAACCCAGATATTTTAATAGCAGTAACAAGAATTCTAAGAGGTACAAAACCCATGTGTTTCGAGCTGTTTGACCGCCCTTTTCATACCATGATTAGGAGCAGTCAAGCCGCATGAAACATGGAAACATGTTTTTTGTGTTTTTATTGTTGAATTTTTTTTTGTATGGCTATTAAAAAATTTTTTTATTACTTTACCCTCTTGGTTGAACAAAGATTTTGTTTTTTTTGACGCTTATATTGGAACAATACACAAGCATGGTCCGTGCCCCGAAAAACGCTTATCGAAACCCGGTAGGCTGGGTTTTCCGGCCATATTATAAAGCTATTCCTTTTGCTTGGTGCTACATTATGGGGGGAGAGGTAGTAAGCACATAAAAAGTACATTGAAATGAAAAAAATAAAAAAAGCTCTACACACTTCACTGCTCCATTTTTATTGACGGAGGACAGCTTCCCATTTTATATCTGTATAAAAGGGGTTTTTTTTGCGCATTTCTGCGTTTTATTATTTTGCCATCATGAAAATGGTGCTGAGAGCAATAACACATAGCAGTACAAGTCTTAGGTGTCTGGTTTTTTTGCCACTTGGTGATGACAGTTTGAGATCGGCATTTCTTCCTTAAAGATTTCTCAGGTATTAGCTACTCAGCCATTACAGGACTTCCAGCTATTAACACCAACCTGGCATTAACGAAGGGCAACATGACGGAGCAGATGTGTAAGAGGAGCTTCTGCCCTTCACACACAGACTAATCTGGCAGCCGCTGCCTCCTCTACGCAAGCACAAACCACATGCAGCACTTGGCACGCCGCGCACCTGGGGCCCACCCAGGACGATGGGATTTACAACACTTGGTACTTTTTTCATTTGCAACCTAAATATCTAGTCAACCACAAGGGTTACAAGAGAGGTTGTAAGCTCCCCATAGCCAAGACGAGAGGCCATTACTGGTAAAATGTCTTAGAGGGAATTTCACAAAAGATCCATGCCGGCCGAACCACAGGCAGCATCATTCAGAATTTTCAGATTTTCCACCATCACTTAAGTTCCATTGATTAGATAAGATCCAAAAACACCACACATAGAAAGTAATACCTTAATATCAATCTCCGCGTCCTCTCTGGGGTTTTTCTCATCAGCCGAGGCCTCGACATCGCCAAATATTAGCATGCCGTTGCGTCCGATCTTCACTTGCTTCTTGTAGGTGTAGTAAAACTCGACACACTGAGCCACAGTTTTGGTTTTAATCTGGAAAATCCACATCAGATTTGGTTAGACAAGTAGTGTGTATATTCTGCACGAGTCCTGTTTACTCTCGGGATTATTACTCCAAGTTTCCACATTAAGTTATGTAAAGCAGCTCAACTCCACAAACATCAGGATATATTTAGGGAGATTCGTCGACAACCTACCCAATAGCAAGTAACCCAAAATGTAGAAGCATATGGGGTTTAATCATCATAAAATTGCTCTGTAGAGCATAATTCCCACCATGTCTGGTGTAAAAAGAGCAAAAGCAACACAAAACAAAAAAATATTTAGAATACCAAGATCAGAAAATTGGGTCCAACTTATGCTTAAGGAATGCAAATTACATTATACATGAGATATACATATATATATATATATATATATATATATATATATATTATATATATACATACATATATATATATATATATATATATATATATATATATATATATATATATATATATATATATATATATATATATATATATATATATATATATATATATATATATATATATATATATATATATATACACACACACACACACATACACATATATACATACATATATATATATTATACATATATATATATATATATATATATATATATATATATATATATATATATATATATATATATATATATACACACACATATATATATATACACACATACATACATACATACATACATATATACATACACATACATACATACATATATATACATATACATACATACATACATACATATGTATATAGACAGACACAGACACACACACACACACACACACACACACACACACACACAAAGTTAAGGATATTTGGCTTTCAGGTGAAATTTCAGGATTATCCTAAAATGCCGTCTGATTTTTTTTGTTCAGGTGAGCCTAATGTGACCATCTCTACAGTTCTGACTCTACTTGTCCAACTGTTCAATGTTTCAGGACTTTTTGCACATCTTGCTGTTCTCTAACAAGGAGCTTAATGGCAAAATTCACAACAGGTGTTTGATCCATGAATTGGACAATACATTTTGGGGTACTTTTAGAATTGGTATTTAAACAGTCGCCCCTCATCACACTGCTCATATTTTGACATCATGAAACCAAGACGACCTTAACAAACGATCAGCAGTACCTCGCCATTGCGAGGCTTCAAGCAGTATGTTCTCTGACGTGGCCACTGAGCTTAGAGTGTTATTAGCAGGTTGCAACAGAGATACAGAGAGAGACTGGAGAAGTCACAGAAAAGCAGAGAAGTGAAGTCCTTTGGCCACATGCCACATTGATGACCTCTTGATTGTGAACAATGCCCTTCAGAACCAGATGATGAATGCCACACAACTCCAGGCACATTCGTGTCACATCACACCATTCAAAAGCGTTTATATCAGCGTGGTCTGTGTGCTAGAAAACCTGCAAAGTACTTGACTGCACCACCAGGCACCATCTATACCGGACGAGGGACAAATGGGCCTCAGTGCTGTTCACTGCTGAAAATTTAACCACTACTACAAGAGTGGGATGCCATGTCTCAACAGACAATTACTCCACTTGTGAAAGCAGGAGACACCGTTGTCAGCTGTAAATTGATGCTCAAGGGCACGTGACAAATTATTGAGACAGTCATTTTGAGGGGTATATTATATATATATTTTATTATTAATTTTTTTTGCGGCTACATACCAATTTCTGAACCAGCAGAAAGTCTTTCTTGTAGATGGCCATTCCCTTGTTGAACAGTCTCTTCTCAGTTACAGACCACTTGTCTGACCCTGAACAGAACAGAAAGCAATTATATAATAAAGTGAGTCAACAGACTGAACGGTAACAATAACAACCCCCCCAAAAAAATACAAAAGGCAATTTGCCAAAAAGACCAACTGCATAGCACAGAAACCTTTGTTCTTACCAGAGTAATGATAGTTTGATAAATGATGCTCTTTGTGCCTTTTTGGCTTCTTCAATAGCAGCTTAGTAAGAGTGGCCTATAAAGAAAATAATAAATTAAATGTACTGTACATTACAGCAATCAAAATGTAATTATCCTAATAACACGTACTGTATATATCTTGGTTTAATTTATTTTTGCAACGTTGAGAGTTTATTTTCCCATGAACACATTTCAAAATTAGGATGTGATTATTAATTTCTTAGATAATTTTGTTTTATTATGATGGTGCACAGACTTACTAAAATGTTCCCCTTGGACTCGTGAAGATAATGAAGTGCGAGCTCCTGATTGGTGCCTCCACCCGGTAAGATACTGGAACAGGCGGCCGTCAGCAACTGCTCAACTACTGGTGGAAGACGGAAAGAGTTGTCAACACTTTACCTTACACAAAACCTGTCCTGCTCCTTGGAGACCTCTGGCAGGTCAGGAATAAGGTCGCCACACCTTATTGCTTGCAGATTCACTACTTGTATTTGAGGGAAATCTACTTGCTTTTAATGCTGTAGGGGGTTAAAAGGACTCTTTCCTTTCTGACTGTCTTTTGTAGCCTTAAGCCCAGGTGCAGCTCTTTTGTGACCACTCCCCTTTGCTATAAAAAGTCACATATCTTGCCATCTGATGCCTGTTCTAGAATTTTTATTTTTAAGCTGACCACTCTGGAAGGAGTAAGTCTCTGGAAGAAGCTGCAGAGTCATGACAATTGCAGCTGTGGAGTTTAGCTGTATTGGAGGAGCTTGGAGCGTTTTCCTTTTAGTGTATGTCACCCTGTTTGTCTCCCTTCCCTTGTGTTTTATTACTGCTGTGGCAAGACTAGTGCCCTCGGAAGCCTTCTTGCTAGCGAAGGTCAAATGTCGGGCAAGCGAGGGCCTAGGCACATGTTTGGTGAAGTGTGTGTGTGGGGGGGGGGGGGGGGGAAGTGTAAGGATCAGTATAGGGACATTTGGGAGTGCAGGGATTAGCCTCAGGTGAGTGGCAGGAGCAGACCCCTGCTCCCCTCTCCCTAGTGCCAGAGCGCACCCTTGTATTGGACTTACAGTGTTACCTGTGTGTTGTGGCGCTCACCGGGGGTTCCTCATACCTTGTGACCGTGTGACACATTACAGCCAATTAAAGAATGTATTTCTGGAACTCCAATGGTGTGAACATGGTGCAAAACTCAGAAACGTAACTATACAATAAGGCAAAGAATTGCACACTAGTCACAATGTATAGGGGAATAATGAAAAGCAGAACTGCTATGGGAATACTAGAATAAAAAAAAATACAATAAACTATCTGAAAAATTGAAAAAACTTTTTTTAGCTGCAAGTGAGGGTACACAAAGGTTAGGGACCCCAAAAAGTAGGATTTTTGTGTACTCACCGTAAAATCTCTTTCTCTGAGTCTTCATTGGGGGACACAGGACCATGGGTTATGCTGCTGTCACTAGGAGGCTGACACTAAGTAAACATAAAAAAGTTAGCTCCTCCCTAGCAGCATACACCCCGAGCCGGAGGCGGGCTCAGATCAGTTGGTGCACAAGCAGTAGGAGGAGTACCAGAATCACCATACATAAACACAAGTTGTAACTAAAACAATGCAGCCGTGCAAACAAGAGGTCTATGAACATAAGACCACTGAAAAAATAGCAGGCAAATGCAATTGAATCAACCAAAAAACCAAGCAGGGTGGGTGCTGTGTCCCCCAATGAAGACTCAGAGAAAGAGATTTTACGGTGAGTACACAAAAATCCTACTTTCTCTATCGTTTCATTGGGGGACACAGGACCATGGGACGTCCAAAAGCAGTCCCTGGGTGGGAATACCGAAAAACCCGCAGAGGCAGACAACAACAACCTCCCTCGGCGGGCTTGCACTATAATTGAATGCTGCCACCCTATTACAGGTGCGCAACTGCTGCCTGCAAGACCTTTCTCCCAAAAATAGCATCTGCCGATGCTTGGGTGTGAACGTGGTAGAACCTAGTAAAGGTGTGCAGGTTAGACCAGGTGGCGGCCTTGCAGACCTGGTCGGCCGACGCCTGATGCCTAATCGCCCAAGAGGCGCCCACTGCGCGGGTAGAGTGCGCCTTTACCCCCCGCGGCGGAGACTTGTCCCGAATCCGGTAGGCCTCTGATATGGCGGAACGGATCCATCTGGCAATTGTGGCCTTGGATGCAGATTCACCCTTCTTGGGACCAGAAGGGAGAACAAACAGACCATCTGACTTACGGAACGGCGCGGTCCTGGAGACATAAATTCTAAGTGCACGCACTAGGTCCAGGGTGTGCAAGGACCTCTCCAAGCTGTGAGAGGGGCCAGGACAGAAGGATGGAAGGATGATTTCCTCGTTAAGATGGAACGGGGAGACCACCTTTGGGAGAAAAGCGGGATCTGGACGGAGAACCGCTTTGTCCTGGTGAAAAATCAAAAAGGGGGAACGACAAGAGAGAGCTGCCAGCTCTGACGTCCTGCGAATAGAAGTGATGGCAACAAGAAACACCACCTTCCAAGACAGGTGAGACAGGGAAGATTCTCGCAAGGGCTCGAATGGGGAGCCCTGAAGTGACCCTAGGACTAGATTAAGGTCCCACGGTTCTAGAGGCCGACGGTACGGCGGTGCCAGGTGGGCTACTCCCTGGATGAAGGTCTTAACCTGTGAACGAGCGGCCAGTGGCTTCTGAAACAGGATTGATAACGCCGATATCTGGCCCTTTAGTGTTGCGAGCGAGAGACCCGCATCTAGGCCTGACTGCAAGAATGCCAACAGGGAAGGAAGGGAGAAGGCGAGAGGAGAAGAAATATTCTGCTCTTCACACCACCTGAAGAAAACTTTCCACGTGCGGTGGTAAATCTTTGATGAAGATGGCTTCCTGGCCCTAATCATTGTCTGAATCACTCTTGAGGAAAAACCAGCCTTAGCTAGAACCCAGGATTCAATGGCCAGGCCGTCAAATTTAGGACCTGTGAGTTCTGATGGAAGAGAGGCCCCTGCTGCAGGAGATCTGGACGGTCTGGAAGGCGCCACGGAGCGTCTGCGAGGAGCTGAGTTAGTTCCGCGAACCATGCTCGCCTGGGCCAGTCCGGAGCCACTAGGATGACCGGTATCCCTTCCGCCTTGATCTTCTTGAGGACCCTCGGAATTAGAGGGAGCGGAGGGAAGATGTACGGGAGACTGAACTGGCTCCATGACAGGGTGAGGGCGTCGACTCCTAAAGCCAAGCGGTCGCGGCACCGCGCTACAAAGTGCGGAACTTGACGGTTGAACCGGGAGGCCATTAGGTCCACGTCCGGAACTCCCCATCTGTCGCAGATCTGGTTGAATACTTCCCGGTTGAGGGACCATTCTCCGGAGGCGAGGCCTTCCCTGCTGAGGAAGTCCGCCGCCCAATTGTCCACGCCTGGGATGTGTACCGCTGAGATCAGGGAGTGATGACACTCGGCCCAGTGCAATATCTTCTTGACTTCTCGCATCGCCCCGACACTTCTTGTGCCGCCTTGGTGGTTGATGTACGCCACCGCCGTCGCATTGTCCGACTGGATCCTGACCGGGCAACCCTGTACTAGGTGCCGAAACTGCTGCAAGGCTAGCCGGATGGCTCTTATCTCCAAAATGTTGATCTGGAGACAACTCTCTCTCGGTGACCATCGGCCCTGCGCTGTGTGATGTCGAAACACTGCTCCCCAGCCCTGGAGACTGGCGTCGGTGGTCACTATCTTCCAGTGGAGCGGGAGGAAAGACCTCCCTGATGCGAGGTTGCGCTGATTGAGCCACCAACGGAGGGAGTTGCGGGTCTCCGGCGAAAGATGAAACCTGCGGTCCAGAGAAAAGGGAGATCTGTCCCACTTCTTCAGCAAGGCCAGCTGGAGTGGCCGGAGATGGAACTGTGCAAAGGGTACCGCTTCCATCGCCGCCACCATACGACCGAGGACTCGCATGCCGAACCTGATGGACACTTGGCGCTGACGCCGAAGAGCGCGGAGTCCTCGTTGTAGGGAGGAGATCTTCTCCTGTGTGAGGAAAACTCGCCCTTGGATGGTATCGAATACCATGCCTAAAAAGGTGATCCGACGGGCCGGGATCAGAGAGGACTTCTTCCGATTTATCAGCCACCCTAACCGTGAAAGGGTGTCGATCGTGACCTGAACCCCGAGACGACAGTCCTCGAAAGAAGAGCCCTTTATCAACATATCGTCCAAGTACGGGATGACCATGACACCCCTGGCATGCAGGACGGACATGGCAGCAGCCATGATCTTCGTAAAGACCCTGGGTGCGGATGCGAGGCCGAAGGGAAGAGCTGTGAACTGGAAGTGATCTTCCGCTATCGCAAAACGGAGGAACTGTTGGTGAGAGGTGGCTATCGGGACGTGAAGATAGGCGTCTTGAATATCCAGCGATGCCAGGAATTCGCCTACCTCCATGGACGCGATGACGGACCGGAGTGACTCCATTCGAAACGGCCGAGGTCTCACCGACCTGTTCAGAAGCTTTAGGTCGAGGACGGGACGGACAGAGCCGTCCTTTTTGGGGACCACGAAAAGGTTGGAATAGAACCCCTTGAAACGCTCTGCGGGAGGGACTGGTACCACGACTCCGGTTCGGAGGAGGGAGTCTATGGAGTGAAAGAACGCGCGAGCCCGCGCGGTAGACTCGGGAGGGCGAGATAGGAAAAAACGTCTCGGTGGCTTTGCTTCGAATTCTATTTTGTAGCCTGATGTGATGATCTCTCTGACCCAGGCATCGGCGGTCAGGGGGATCCACACATGCTGAAAACGAGACAGGCGCCCTCCCACAAGTCTGGCGCTGTTGCGCGCCGACCGCGAGTCACTTGGAGGAACGACGGCGGTAACCAGAAGAGGATCTCGTGGACTGGCGGGGGCGTGAACGCCAGGCGGGATTGGTCTTGAATGACGGGGTCTTCCTGTCTCTCGGAGGAGAGCGGCTTTTCCGCGGCTGGGGATTGGAGCTGAAGCTGCGAAAGGACCGGAAACGAGCGGTGGAGCGCCGATTCTGGAAGCGCTTGGGGCGCAATTGGGGGAGAGATGTACTCTTTCCTCCCGTTGCATCGGAGATCAGCTGGTCCAGCCTATCTCCGAAGAGACGCTCCCCTAGGAAGGGCAGGGAAGTTAGTGACTTCTTAGAGGCCGCATCCGCGTTCCAGGAGCGGAGCCAAAGGGCTCGACGGATGGCCACATTGTTGCTGGCGGCCTGGGTCGCGCAACTTGCAGACGCCAGGGCTGCATTGAGCAAGTACTCACCCGCGAGGGAAATCTGCGAGGCGATGGGAACCAGGTCCGGATTGGTAGGAATGGCGCGGAGACCGCCGCGTAGCGTGTCCGCCCAGGACATCAGGGCCTTCGCCACCCAAACCGAGGCGAAGGCCGGAGAGAGGGATGAGCCCGCTGCCTCGAAGGCGGAACGGGCCAACCTGTCAATAGTACGGTCCGTAGGATCTTTGAGAGACGTACCGTTAGTGAGTGGAAGGACTGTGTGAGAAGACAGGCGGGAGACTGGGGGGTCAACCACAGGGGAACCTGCCCAATCCTTTCGAAGACCCTCAGGAAAGGGATAATGCAAATCGATGGACTTACCGCTGGTAAATACCCTGTCCGGCTGTTGCCTGTGGCTGCGCAGTAACTCAGCGAATTCTGGATGTCCGCTGAATGTGTTCTGGGCCCGCTTCACCCGCTTAAAGGAGACCTGGGTGCTCTGGGAGGAGACTGGGTCCACCTGTACCTTCAAGGTCTGGTTTACTGCTTCTATCAGGCTATTTACCATGTGCCGAATATCGGCCGCCTGCTCTGAGTCCTGTAGGGGTACCGCATCGGAATCATCCTCGGAGCAGTCAGAAGCCTCCCTGGAGGACTGACGGTCTGGACCTGGGGATGAAGGTGAAACCTGGGAAGAGTCTGAGGACGAGACCCGGCGGGTCCGTTTCTGAGCAGCAGAGGAGGACCCTGCAACGGGGCTCACCTGCTCCGGGGGCAATTGCGCCGGGTCTGCGGGAATCTGGGCGAGCGTCGGCAGCAGGCGTAGAGCTTGCGCGATGGTCCGAGAAGCCTCAGAGAGGGAATCTACGGACTGGGACAGGGACGCTAGCCAGTCGGGGGGGGGCGGGACGCAGGGCCCTGCAGCATATGGCGCTGTGGCGTCTGCGGTATCAGAAGCGTCGGCCGCAGAGTCCTGCGGAGGCTGCGCGTCTGTAGAACAGACGGAGCATAGTGGGGCGTCCTGACCCTGGGAAAATTTGGAGCTGCAGGAGGAGCATGCAAAAAATAGTGCAAAGGGGGCCTGCTTGGATTGGGTGGGCTTAGCCTTAGGCATGGTGCACACAGGTACTCTCCCTGGTGGCTGCTAGGAAGGAGACAGGAGAGGGTTAACTCGTCCCTAAACTCAGAGAATGCTACCTAGTGAGGGCTACTCCTTAGGAGCAGAGCTTACCCAGGTCCTGCGTGCTGCCCACCAGTCCAGAAGTGGAGTCCAGGAATGAGCTGGCCAGAAAACTCAGAACGCCGGCGTGCTGCAGCCTCAGGGGACCAGAGGCAGGCTAAAATGGAGAGGGGACGCTGGAGGAGGCTGGGGGAGGAGCAGGATTCCGGCGCGAAAAGTCTGGAGGATTCACAGCCCCCACCATCTGCCAGGAGGCAGAGCAGTGGGAGGTACAGAGGGAGACGACCGGCGGCCAATAGCATGCAGCGGGGGCGTGGCTAGGACGCAGGAGCGACTAGGCCGAAGCCGGGGACTAAATTTATGGAGGGGGCCGGGGGAAAGAGCAGGGAAGTCGGATCCTACCTGCAATCGGCGGCGCCGGCTCAGCGATGGATGCGGTGCAGGCAGAGCTCCCTGGCCCTGCCTGTGAACAGCGCTGCTCGTCCAGGAAGGCTCCGGGGGAGAGCGTGCTGAAGGCAGGGTAGTAGGCATCATGATGGGGGTAGACAGCCCCCTATCAGGAGAAGGCAGCGTGACAGGGCCCCATCTATCACAAACGCTGCTGAGGTTCCATCCCTGCTGTATTCCCCTGTACGCCCTTTGGGGTGATACCTCAGGGCGAATCAGGGGTGCCCACAAAACAACCTGCCCACACGCGCACCCACGGGAGTGGTACCACGGGGACGGGCGGGGGAGAGGGCCCCGAAGTCTCAAGCCCCTGCGACCCTGGGGAGCGGTACCCACGGGGCTGCGGAGAATGAGTGAAGCGAATACCTGCAGAGAAGAAGACGACAGGTATGAGAGCGATGAGCGGCGCCGAAATAAAATAAAAAAGCGCAAAAACATACATGGCTGAGGGGGGCCGAGACGGCCCACATCAGCCTCCTACGACACTAAGCTAAAACTGATCTGAGCCCGCCTCCGGCTCGGGGTGTATGCTGCTAGGGAGGAGCTAACTTTTTTATGTTTACTTAGTGTCAGCCTCCTAGTGACAGCAGCATAACCCATGGTCCTGTGTCCCCCAATGAAACGATAGAGAAATATAGATTACCTTGGCATGGTTTTGGGGCTCTTTTGCATTGATCAATACAATGGCTAAAAATCTCTTGTATTCCTATTATTCATAGTAGTTATGCATATACCAATTTCAAGTTTTTTCAATTTTTCAGATAGTTCATTGTATTTTTCAGTCTAGCATTCCCGTAGCAGTTCTGCTTTTCATTATTTCCCCATACATGGTGACTTGTTTGCAACTCTTTTACTATTGTATAGTAATATGTTTTTGAATCTTGCACCTTGTTCACACCATTGGAGTTCCAGACGTACATTCTTTAATTAGTATGCACTTTCTGTCTAAGAACCCTGCCCCATCCATAGTCATGTGTTTCATTTCACATATATAGCTTGGTCCTTTGCTTCCCATACAGAGCAAGTTTTTTAACTGCAGGTGAGGTTACACATACGTTAGGGACCCCAAAAATAGAGATTACCTTGGCGTGGTTTTGGGGCTCTTTTGCATTGATCAATACAATGGCTAAACATCTCTCATTCCTATTATTCATAGCAGTTATGCACATTCCATTTTCATGTTTTTCAATTTTTCAGATAGTCCATTGCATTTTTCAGTCTAATATTCCCATAGCAGTTCTGTTTTTCATTATTCCCCTATACATTGTGACTGGTGTGCAACTCTTTACCTTACTGTACATATTACAGCCAGCCATATTTGTTGCTCTGTATTTAGATGCAGCCATTTCAGTGATCAAAACTATATCAAATGTGTTCTCCGATTGCCCAATTATTTTAATAGGAAATGGGTATTACGCCAATGGAGCAACAATGGGTCTGAGATTTTCTACAGGCCAGCAGTTGAAGGGGTTCTCTCTGTTCCACTCATTTCCATATCAGAAGGCGAATAGCACCAGTGATGTTAACGGATACCTGCCGGGACTCGTGTGATAGGCAGGCATTATGTACTCATTTACCTGCCAATCTCACATGCTTCCCATCTTCACTAACCACTGCCCACCCCCAGATACGGAAATGAGCATCGATGGAATAAAAAAAGACAATTAAATTTGCTATAATATCTTAAGCCACACAAGAAATCAAGGTGCATAAAGTCTCCAGCTACAAAGAGGCCAATGACAGATGCCGCCACCAGTGACCCAACGTGTACGGTTGCATCCTTGAATATGGAGAGGCAGAACAAGCAGATGGCTGCATTTATGAAGAATGCAACATGTCAATTTTTTCACCATAGAAAGCAATGTGGAAGTGCAAAAGCGCAATAAACTAACATGTACTGCAGACAAATTATTAATAATTTTGCAAAACAAATTCTTTACTGCTATGAGAGCAGGTTTTGCTGTAGAATAAAAAGCAATATGTGAACATAGCCTGTCTGAAACAGTCCGAAATCCTGGCCAAAGTAAATAAAGCCCAAGACGTCTCAAAACACAAATACAGATTGAATACGCTGCAGCGGTGTCATGGTGTACAGAGGAGGACATTCGCATACTGATGGCTTCTACTTTAATGCTGTATACTTTTTTCCCCACCTTGCTTATTCTGCACGTCCTCCAGAGGACACCAAACCAGGTCTGCTTTGGGCTTGTCCACAAATGCCAAACTCCGGTCTCTGAAATCCGGAATATTTGCCTGGAACCGTGCACCAATGTTAATGCGCCTAAAAAAAAAAAACATTATGCAATTAAATGCTCTTACAATATATCAACTCTTATATGCCACTGTCTTTAAAATGTATGGATTGTATTTTAAAAACAAACAAACCTCAGATCCTAGCTTTTTGATGGCTTTCTATAATATTATTTTGTACATAGTTATGGGGACAACCATGGCGCCCAAGCTGCTACTTTGTTACCAACACTCAGATATGTACAACTGCCACATGAATCAACAAAAACAGGAGATAATCATGAACTTCTATGGGAAATGGTGGTGGGCATGCTCTGTGACCCATGCAGAGGTCATTGTGCAGAGGGGGAAGAAGGCCTGTGATAACCATGTCAGCATGTTATGAGGCTCATTGGCCACGGTGAACATTGTAAAACTTCAGGAATAATTTTTAAATATGAAGCAGAACATGATAAAAAAAAAAATAAATAATATAATAATAATCAATAAAGTACAATAAATTATTAACAACATAGGTATAATAATAATATCATTAATAAAGTACAATTATTATTATCATCATCATCAACATAAGTAAAATAATAAATAAAAATATAATAATTAATAAAGTACAATAAATTATTATTAGCAACAACATAAGTATAATAATGATGATAATAAGAATAATAATAATAATAAGAACAACAACAACAACAACAACAACAACAACAAAAAAGGACACTCACTTTCCTCATGTCCACCACTGCCTCTCCAACACCACACTAGCTTTTGGTGATGTGATGGGCTTTGGAAACAAGATGTTATTGCTGTAGCTTAAGTGACCACTGCAGCCAATCACTGGGCACAGTAACTGTGCTGATGTTAAAGGGAATCTGTCACCAGATTTGACACCTAATCCAAGAGCAGCATAATGAAGCGGCAGAGATTCTGATTCCAGCGATGTGTCACTTATTGGGCTGCCATGTGTAGTTATGATAAAAATCAGTTGAATCAGCAGTGAATTATTACAGGACTACTTGGCGTGCTGCAGGTAGTCCAGCATATTCGTGAGCTCTGTATAACTGCTAGATCTGCAGCAGAGAAAACAGTCAGTCATTTTATCAAAATGACAGCAAACAGCTCAGTAAGTGACACATCGCTGGAATCAGGGTCTCTGTCTCTATATTATGCTGCTCTCAGATTGGGAAGCAAAAGCATGATAACAGATTTCCTTTAATTGCAAAAGCTGCTAAAACACAGTGATTGGCTGCAGCAGTCACTCGGGCTTGTAGACATGATATTACCACTGCAGCCTATCAACAAAGGCTGGAGCATGGGAGGAGAGGTGGCGCTGGACCCAGGAAGGCAAGTAACAGTTCAGTTTGTATTATATTATCAATGGCTGAACTATAAAAGGACTTTAAAAATTTGACAACGCTTTACGATTTATGCAGTCTATAAGAAACTGTATCCTTTACTTGTTTTTTTTTTTTTTATTATCAATGCTTGTAGTGATTGAATGGGAACCTTCACTGTTTACTTCCAAAAAACTATCCTTTATTATATGAGGATGGTTTGTTCAAAATATCTGTCTGCTGATTGACTCGGGGTTTTTTTGGTGTTTTTTTCAGAAACATCACTGTGATCCACAATTTTTTTTCGTATACCCAAACCAAAAAACAACATCACATAAGGGCTGATTCATCTATGCTTTTGTGCCTTTGTGTTTTTCCATCTGTTTTTCATTTGCGCTTTTTAAAGTCACTTTTTGATATGCTAGCCTGTTTTTTTGTTTTGCTCACTATTGTGAACAGGGTTTTAAGTTTTCCACTTTTCAAAAAGTTGCCATTTCTTTTGCACCAATGCACTCCAGCTTATACCTGGGATAATTGTTTGCTTGCAGTATGTCGAACATTTTGCGCACAAAAAAAAAAAAAAAAAAAAAAAGTAAAAAAAAGTAAAAATAAGGGAATTTTGTTTACTTACCGTAAATTCCTTTTCTTCTAGCTCCAATTGGGAGACCCAGACAATTGGGTGTATAGCTACTGCCTCCGGAGGCCACACAAAGTACTACACTTAAAAGTGTAAAGCCCCTCCCCTTCTGGCTATACACCCCCCCGTGGGATCACGGGCTCCTCAGTTTTAGTGCAAAAGCAAGAAGGAGGAAAGCCAATAACTGTTTTAAATACAAATTCAACCCGAGAAACAACCTCGGAGAACTGAACTGTTCAACATGAACAACATGTGCACCCGAAAAAAACAAACTTCCTAAGCAAACAGGGCGGGTGCTGGGTCTCCCAATTGGAGCTAGAAGAAAAGGAATTTACGGTAAGTAAACAAAATTCCCTTCTTCTTTGTCGCTCCTAATTGGGAGACCCAGACAATTGGGACGTCCAAAAGCAGTCCCTGGGTGGGTAAAAGAATACCTCGTGATAGGGCCGTCAAACAGCCCTTTCCTACAGGTGAGCCACCGCCGCCTGAAGGACTTGTCTACCTAGGCCGGCATCCGCCGAAGCGTAGGTATGCACCTGATAATGCTTGGTAAAAGTGTGCAGACTCGACCAGGTAGCCGCCTGGCACACCTGCTGAGCCGTAGCCTGGCGCCGTAATGCCCAGGACGCACCCACGGCTCTGGTAGAATGGGCCTTCAGTCCTGATGGAATCGGAAGCCCAGCAGAACGGTAGGTGTGAAGAATTGGTTCCTTGATCCAACGCGCAAGGGTGGATTTGGAAGCTTGCGACCCTTTACGCTGACCAGCGACAAGGACAAAGAGTGCATCCGAGCGGCGCAGAGGCGCCGTGCGGGAAATGTAGATCCTGAGTGCTCTCACCAGATCCAATAAATGCAAACCTTTTTCAAATTGGTGAACTGGATGCGGACACAAAGACGGTAAAGTGATATCTTGATTGAGATGAAAGGAAGATACCACCTTGGGAAGAAATTCTGGAATTGGACGCAGAACTACCTTGTCCTGGTGAAACACCAGGAATGGAGATCTGCATGATAACGCCGCCAGCTCGGACACTCTCCGAAGAGACGTGACCGCCACTAGAAAGGCCACTTTCTGTGAAAGACGAGAAAGGGAAACCTCCTTCATAGGCTCGAAAGGCGGCTTTTGGAGAGCAATTAGAACCTTGTTCAGGTCCCAGGGCTCCAACGGCCGCTTGTAAGGGGGGACGATATGACAAACCCCTTGCAGGAACGTGCGTACCTGAGGAAGTCGCGCAAGGCGTTTCTGAAAAAATACGGATAGCGCGGAGACTTGACCCTTAAGGGAGCCAAGCGACAAACCTTTTTCCAACCCAGACTGCAGGAAGGAAAGAAAAGTAGGCAATGCAAAAGGCCAGGGAGAAACTCCCTGAGCAGAGCACCAAGATAGGAATATCCTCCACGTCCTGTGGTAGATCTTGGCGGAGGATGGCTTCCTAGCCTGTCTCATGGTGGCAACCACTTCATGAGATAAACCTGAGGCCGCTAGGATCCAGGACTCAATGGCCACACAGTCAGGTTCAGGGCCGCAGAATTCAGATGGAAAAACGGGCCTTGAGACAGCAAGTCTGGACGGTCTGGTAGTGCCCACGGATGGCCTACCGTGAGGTGCCACAGATCCGGGTACCACGACCTCCTTGGCCAGTCTGGAGCGACGAGAATGGCGCGGCGGCAGTCGGACCTGATTTTGCGGAGCACTCTGGGCAACAATGCCAGAGGTGGGAACACATACGGTAGCCGGAACTGCGACCAATCTTGAACTAAGGCGTCTGCCGCCAGAGCTCGGTGATCGTGAGACCGTGCCATGAAAACCGGGACCTTGTTGTTGTGCCGTGATGCCATCAGGTCGACGTCCGGCATCCCCCAGCGGCGACAGATCTCCTGAAACACGTCCGGGTGAAGAGACCATTCCCCTGCGTCCATGCCCTGGCGACTGAGAAAGTCTGCTTCCCAGTTTTCTACGCCTGGGATGTGAACTGCGGATATGGTGGATGCCGTGTCTTCCACCCACGTCAGAATCCGCCGGACTTCCTGGAAGGCTTGCCGACTGAGTGTTCCCCCTTGGTGGTTGATGTATGCCACCGCTGTGGAGTTGTCCGACTGAATTCGGATCTGCTTGCCTTCCAGCCACTGTTGGAAGGCTTGTAGGGCAAGATAGACTGCTCTGATCTCCAGAACATTGATCTGAAGGGTGGACTCTTTCCGAGTCCACGTACCTTGAGCCCTGTGGTGGAGAAACACTGCTCCCCACCCTGATAGACTCGCATCTGTCGTGACCACCGCCCAGGATGGGGGTAGGAACGACTTTCCTTTTGACAATGAGGTGGGAAGAAGCCACCACCGGAGAGATTCCTTGGCTGCCTGAGAGAGGGAGACCTCCCTGTCGAGGGACGTCGACTTCCCGTCCCATTGGCGGAGAATGTCCCATTGTAGTGGACGCAGATGAAACTGCGCAAAAGGAACTGCTTCCATTGCTGCTACCATCTTCCCTAGGAAGTGCATGAGGCGCCTCAAGGGGTGCGACTGGCCCTGAAGGAGAGATTGCACCCCTATCTGTAGCGAGCACTGTTTGTCCAGTGGAAGTTTCACTATCGCTGAGAGAGTATGAAACTCCATGCCAAGATATGTTAGTGATTGGGTCGGGGTTAGATTTGACTTTGAAAAGTTGATAATCCACCCGAAACTCTGGAGAGTCTTCAGTGCCACGTTCAGGCTGTGTTGGCATGCCTCTTGAGAGGGTGCCTTGATAAGTAGATCGTCCAAATACGGGATCACGGAGTGACCTTGCGAGTGCAGGACTGCTACTACTGCTGCCATGACCTTGGTGAAGACCCGAGGGGCTGTCGCCAGCCCGAAAGGTAGAGCTACGAACTGCAGGTGTTCGCTTCCTATAACGAAGCGTAGAAAACGCTGATGCTCTGGCGCAATTGGCACGTGGAGATAAGCATCCTTGATGTCTATTGATGCTAGGAAATCTCCTTGAGACATTGAGGTGATAACGGAGCGGAGAGATTCCATCCGGAACCTCCTGGTTTTTACGTGTTTGTTGAGCAGCTTTAGATCCAGGACGGGACGGAACGACCCGTCTTTCTTTGGCACCACAAACAAATTGGAGTAAAAACCGTGACCTTGTTCCTGAAGAGGAACAGAAGTCACCACTCCTTCCGCCTTTAGAGCGGACACCGCTTGTAGCAGAGCATCGGCTCGGTCGGGCGGTGGGGAAGTTCTGAAGAAGCGAGTTGGAGGACGAGAGCTGAACTCTATCCTGTACCCGTGAGACAGAATGTCTCTCACCCAACGGTCTTTGACCTGTGACAGCCAAATGTCGCCAAAGCGGGAGAGCCTGCCACCGACCAAGGATGCGGAGAGAGGAGGCTGAGAGTCATGAGGAAGCCGTCTTGGTAACGGTTCTTCCGGCTGGCTTTTTTGGGCGTGATTGAGTCCGCCAAGAATCTGAGCCCCTCTGATCCTTTTGAGTCCTTTTGGACGAGTAGAATTGGGACCTGCCTGAGCCTCGAAAGGACCGAAAACCAGACTGTCCCCTCCTCTGTTGGGGTTTGTTTTGTCTGGGCTGAGGTAAGGATGAATCCTTACCCTTGGAGTGTTTAATGATTTCATCCAAACGCTCACCAAACAATCGGTCACGAGAAAAAGGCAAACTGGTTAAGCACTTCTTGGAAGAAGAATCTGCCTTCCATTCTCTCAACCACAGGGCTCTGCGTAAAACCACAGAGTTGGCTGACGCCACCGCCGTACGGCTCGTAGAGTCTAGGACAGCATTAATCGCGTAAGACGCGAATGCAGACATTTGAGAGGTCAAGGGTGCCACCTGCGGAGCAGATGTACGTGTGACCGTGTCGACCTGTGTAAGGCCAGCTGAAATAGCTTGGAGTGCCCATACGGCTGCGAATGCTGGCGCCAACGACGCTCCAATCGCTTCATAGATGGATTTTAACCAGAGCTCCATCTGTCTGTCAGTGGCATCTTTAAGTGCCGCCCCATCTTCCACTGCAACTAGAGATCTGGCTGCAAGCCTGGAGATTGGAGGGTCCACCTTGGGACACTGTGTCCAGCCCTTGACCACGTCAGGGGGAAAAGGATAGCGTGTATCTTTAAGCCGTTTGGAAAAACGCTTATCTGGATAAGCGTGGTGTTTCTGGATTGCGTCTCTAAAGTCAGAGTGGTCCAGAAAAGTGCTTAATTTACGCTTGGGATACCTGAAATGGAATTTCTCCTGCTGTGAAGCTGCCTCCTCCGCAAGAGGAGCTGGTGGAGAAATATCTAACATCTTATTGATGGACGCTATAAGATCATTCACTATGGCGTCACCATCTGGGGTATCTAGATTGAGAGCGGCCCCAGCATCAGACTCCTGATCAGTTACATCCGCCTCATCACACAGAGAGTCGTCCCGCTGGGACCCTGACCAGTGTGATGAAGTTGAGGGTCGCTCATAGCGAGCCCGCTTAGGTTGTCTGGGACTGTCGTCCGAGTCAGAGCCGTCACCCTGGGGTGCATGTGACACCCCCGGAGCTAGGAAGTGGTCCAGCTGAGGGGGACAAGGTGGCAATGAATCCACAGTGCCCATGGTCTGAGTTACTGGTCTAGACTGCAATGTTTCAAGAATTTTAGACATAGTCATAGACAATCTGTCAGCAAAAGCTGCAAACTCCGTCCCTGTCACCTGGACAGCATTCACAGGTGGTTCTCCCTGGGTCACCTCTAGCAGCGGCCCCGGCTGAGCAATTGCCACAGGGGCCGAGCACTGCACACAATGGGGGTCAGTGGAACCTGCCGGTAGAGTAGCCCCACATGCGGTACAAGCAGCATATAAAGTCCGTGCCTTGGCACTTTTGCTTTTTGCGGACGACATGCTGTTGTCTCCTTGAGAAATCTAAGGAGGGTATATAGCAGAAAATCACCAGCGACTGTACAGTGCAAAGTATTGCCAGCACAAAATACAAAGTACACTATGGCACAAGTGGGGGAGAGCCCTTGAGGGCTGCTTACCGCCCGCTGAAAAGCGGGTGTGAGGTCGTAGAATCCCTTGTCTGAGTCTCCCCGTCTCCCCTCTGCAGCTCAGCGTGCAGGCAGGAATGGCTGCCGGCGTCCTGTGAAGAGGGGCGGACCGTGGGCGTCACAAACAAAAGTGCGGGAAACTGCGTCCCACTGTGCCTAGTGTGAGGGCTGGAGTATGTAAAACAGACTCCAGCTCTTAGCGCTGCTGGTCTGTACAGCGTCCCGCCCTCCTCCTGACTGGCAGGTCTGGGGGCGGGAACGATACGAACTAGGCCGCAAAAGCCGGGGACTGTAGTAATCTAGCGCGGCCGTCATATATGCACGGCCAGCGCGGAAGTCCCCGGCGCACCACAAATCCCAGCCGCGACGCAGTAAAAACTGACCCCCGCGGCCGGATCGGCCGATCGTACTAAGTCACCTCACTCAGCAGAGCTGTAGTGAGTAACGGCACAAGCGCAGCAACGCTGTTTACCCCGGCGCACTAACACACCCAGCAATGCTGCAGTGTGCGTGCGATAAGCACGGGGACACGGAGTACCTTGATGGAGCAGGGTCCTGTCCCTGAGGAAACTCCGCTCCGTATCCAGCAGATCCTCCAGGGGCTGTGGATGGAGCACGGCCTCAGTGCCCGGAGACCGGTAAAGTCCCACTTCACCCAGAGCCCTAATGGGGATGGGGAAGGAATCAGCATGTGGGCTCCAGCCTCCGTACCCGCAATGGGTACCTCAACCTTAACAAACACCGCCGACAGAAAGTGGGGTGAGAAGGGAGCATGCTGGGGGCCCTCGTATGGGCCCTCTTTTCTTCCATCCGACATAGTCAGCAGCTACTGCTGACTAAACAGTGGAGCTATGCGTGGATGTCTGGCCTCCTTCGCACAAAGCATAAAACTGAGGAGCCCGTGATCCCACGGGGGGGTGTATAGCCAGAAGGGGAGGGGCCTTACACTTTTAAGTGTAGTACTTTGTGTGGCCTCCGGAGGCAGTAGCTATACACCCAATTGTCTGGGTCTCCCAATTAGGAGCGACAAAGAAATAGAATTTTTGCCTGTGCACAAACTTCATGAACTGCTTGAGTAAATTTGAACATTTAGGTGCAAAAAATAAAAAAAAATTAAAAAAAAAAAAGACAGCGAATGCTGCAAACGATAAATCGGCCTTAGTGCCATCATGTGTTTATTTTTGATAGGAATACAAAAACAGCCCAGGAAATTAGGAAATGTAGTTGGAGGTCCTGCCCCCTCCACATACTTGTAGACTGAGCACATATAATACAATTGTAAGATGTCATATACTTGGACCGTGCGCTCTGGAATCCACATGGCCACCACCTGGGACATTTAGACAGTTGTGAAAGAAGCAGACATGTCTACATAGTTTCCACCTGGTTCTAGCGTGTAATTTTTTTTTTGTTACTGCAGCTTAGAAAGTGTCATTATGTCCAAAAGATGAAATGTCTTACTAATCCTAACACCGTACAACTGCGGCTGCAGAATAAGGGCTCAGTGTTATCCATTTTATATATTCCCCTATGAATGGTGTACTATACAGGGTTTTTTTGTGCTTGCACATAACATGTACCATAAGAACCATGAAATTCAGAAATACTTGAAAATCTCCAAAACAGAGAGTGTTCTGGACAAACCTCTTGCATACAATGCTCTGGACCCTATCGGCAATGTGATGAAGGAGGTCTTCAAGAATCATCAGATCACTGTGCAAAGTGATTTATTCTTTTAGATTTCTTCTCTGAAGATATTATCTTGTTATAATTTATGATAAGTACATCTGCGCATTAGAAGAGATTTAGCTCTGGAGCATACACTTCTTCCCTTCTACGATGCGGACCAATCAGAAGTAAGAGGAATCATGCAGGGGAGCAATTAATACGCAATCCTCTCCTCACTGATCTCTGCAGCTACACTGTGTAGAGATACAGCAAGAAGGAGGAGACGTTGGATCCAGCACCAATTCCAAAAATAGGGTAAAAAAAAAAAGAAATTCCTTTTATTAATACATTTTATAATCCATATATGAAGACCGCAGATGGATAGTTCAGGTCATAGGTAGTTTTAACGCGTTTTGGACTTCATAATATAAACAAAAAGAATCCTTTTGTTTTTATTATGAATTCCGAAACGCGTTAAGACTACCTATGACCTGAACTATCCACCTGCGGTCTTCATATATGGATTTTAAAATGTATTAATAAAAAGGAACATTTTTTTTACCCTATTTTTGGAATTGGTGCTGGATCCAACTTCTCGCTGTTCATTATATGGTGGCTTGGACTAACCTGCGGATCTCGTGCACCCCTGGCATCCTGCAGTATTGGGTGACAGGTGAGCTGTTTTTTCTTTGCATACTACTGTGTAGAGATACAGCAGTGCCAAGTTATAGAAACATTCACTTCTTCCCCTGTATGATTCTGACCAAACATTTACTTCTTTCCCTGTATGATTCTGACCAATCATAAGTAGGAGGAATCATGTAGGAGAAAAATTAACACTCCATCCTCTCCTCACCAATCTCCACAGCTACTGAGTAGAGATACAGCAGTGCAGAGTTCTAGATCATTAAAAACACTTTCCAATCTCCTCTCACAGTGTTGCCACACACCGACTGCCAAGACATAAGATCTGGAAGTGTTTGTAATAATATAGAACTCAACTCGGCTGTATATCTACACAGCAGTTGTAGAGACCAGTGAGGAGAGGAGGGGGGGGGGGGGGGGGGGGGTTTTTGGTTCTCCCCCCCCCCCCCCCCGAGTAAGAGTGGTCAACCTCATACAGGGGAAGAAATACACGCCCCCAAAGACAAAATTTGGTAACGCCCAGATACACTAACACAAAAATACAACCTGAACTTTACAAGCCAATATCTCAGCTATGGAATGGAGACGTTAAAAAATAAAATAACTGTTTTACTCCAGTTTTGCAATCACTATACCAGCATATAAATATACACACACACACACAGACACACACTTACGGTTCAAGACTAACAGGCGTTGCTTCTGCTGTCAGTAAAGGTGGCATGTCCTCTCCGCTAGCTGCAAAAATATGTACAAATTTGATTACAAAACCATAAGGGTTCCTATATACAGACCCAAATATAACCAAATATACAACCTAAATGTAATATACTAAAAACTTGGTCTATGAAATTTACACAGCTCCGTCATATTTAGGCGGGCTTTGCACGTTGCGACATCGCAAGCCTATGCTGCGATGTCGCACGCGATAGTCCCCGCCCCCGTCGCAGGTACGATATCTTGTGATAGCTGGCGTAGCGAACATTATCTCTACGCCACATGCACTCACCTGCCCTGCGACCGTCGCTCTGGCCGGCGACCCGCCTCCTTCCTAAGGGGGCGGGTCGTGCGGCGTCATAGCGACGTCACACGGCAGGCAGCCAATAGCGGCTGAGGTGAGCAGGATGTAAACAGCCTGCCCACCTCCTTCCTTCCATAGAGCCGGCGGCGGCAGGTAAGGTGAAGTTCCTCGCTCCTGCGGCGTAACACACAGCGATGTGTGCTGCCGCAGGAACGAGGAACAGCATCGTACCATCGCTGCAGCAAAATTATGGAAAAGTCGGAGCTTGCAACGATGATACGATAACGACGCTTTTGCGCTCGTTTATTGTATCATCTAGAATTTACACACAACGATGTCGAAAGACGCCGGATGTGCGTCACTTTCGATTTGACCCCACCGGCATGGCACGTGTGCAACGTGCAAAGCCGCCCTTAGAAACAGAAACTGGAAATAAAAAATAAATCACTTACTGGATCTCAGCAGGGTCCTCGTGCTGCTTTTTGGGGTAATTGGTGGAGGCATTGAATGTGTGCTTGCAGATATGATGGCATTGAAGTAAAGTCCGGAGCCCTCACGCACAGGGCTGAGGATCGGAGGCGGCGTATAAGGAGGCAACTCAAAGTTTTTGTCGCTGACATGCTCAGGAACTCGCACGGGAGAGCGGAGGTGGCTTTGATAGGGAGTTACATTGGTGTAAACTGGAACAACAAACGTGCCAGACTTGGGAGGGATGAACAATGGTTCAGGCCTCGGGCGCTGCTTGGGCTTCCGGGAAGACGTTTCCGATAATGAAGGAGCCTCATTGCTCTATAGGGCGGTGAAGACAAGGTGTCAGAATATTGAAAATTATTTTCCCTCTACAAGTATTTATAAAAAAACAAAAACGGCCTACCCAATATAATACAGTACATATAAAATACTACACAAACTGGATTCACAAAAGAAAGTGGGTTAAACTATTACAAGACTGAATAGGGTTGAATACTTTTCCAGACACAAAGAATAAGACCTTGGTGCAAATAATATTGTAACAATTACAATATTTCTCAATACTAATAATTCCCAGGGGGGCATTGCAGCCATAAGTCCCCTTAACACTGACAGCCAGACTGGCTTGTCAGGTCTCCGTAAGGAGAATAGTGTTTCCCTGTGGTCCCCACAAAGCTTCTCATAAGCCAGATCAGATACCAACACTTTGCACTGACGAGGGGCAATCACCCCGAAACACTGTCTGCAAATTGAGATTCCGATCTGGCATATATTCTAGGTCCTATGAAAAGGCTTGTTAAAAGGCCACTTTTGACTTTTAGGATCGCTACTTCCAATAGGTGGCGCTAGAGATAGTCTCCTTTCCTGGAGAGACAATTTGAAAAATTTCTCAAAAAAAGGGTCACTGGCCCAGGCACCCAATTCTAAGGCCAATAGTTGGATTGTGCCATGTATGACTTGGTTAAGAGTAAGGTATTATCCACATGGCAATGCCACATGCACAGACCCTCAATGGTGCACAATTATTTCCATATTATGAATCTATAGTATTTACCCCTGGGAATATATTGGAACAAATCATAAGGTTTCAGGTATGAATCAGAGGAAAAAACATTTGCTTATGTATAAAATTTGAGTTAAAAGAAATTACAGTGTGGACCTCTAGCACTATATGGGCCCACAATAAGGATTTGTACAATACTGATATCTAATATGGCAATGAGCATGAGGCTGGCTTCACACATCCCACCTTCACAAACCAAAGACAGACGGACATGCACCAAATCAACAGCCTCGTAAGAGTACAATGGATAAAAAAAAAAAAAAAAAAAAAAGTCTACACACCCCTGTTAAAAAACTGTCAGGTTCTTGTCATGTAAAAAATATATAATATATAAATATATATATATATATATATATATATATATATATATATATATATATATATATATATATATATATATATATATATATATATATATATATATATACATATACACATACATATATACATACATATACATACACACACATATACATACACACACAGTATCAAGCAGAAAAATTTCGCCATTTTTACACCTTTAATGTCACCCATAATATGTACAAATCCAGTGAAGAAGAAAGAACAAAAAAATAAAAAAACTGTTACACCTGAAAGTATTTCAAAGAAATAAAATAATTTGGTTTTATTAATATAAACAACCTTAAATTTATACTTTGCGGTCTTACAAAGGGTAATCCAGCATTCAGTATTTTTGTGTTGGAGTCTAGCCATATGGCACATCTAGAATTGGCCATATTTGCCCACTCTTCCGTGCAGTATCTATCAGATTACGAGGGCATCTCTGGTGTACAGCGTCCTCTTCAGGTCACACACAGATTCTCAATTGGATTCAAGTCTTGGCCATTCCAAAACGTTCATCTTTCATCTTCAGGGGGTTTTTTAGTAGGTGCTTGCAGGTTTTCTTTCGAAATTGACAGATTCAGAACTGCTCATAATAGCATTTACAGTTCCAACTGCTGAAAAACAGCACCAAAGCATAATGCTGCCTCCACCATGCTTCACTGTATGTTATTCTTTTTGGTGATGCACAAATTTTGGCTTTTCACCAAACATGCCTTTGGTAATTATGGCCAAAAAGTTGAAACTTGTCTCATCAGACCATAACCCGTTTCTCACATCCTTTTGCAAACTTGATGTAAGTTTTGAATAAACAAAGAAAAACATCAACCCCCAAGTAAGAAAAATCTTCTGTCTTGCCACACTACTCTACAGGCTAGACAAATGAAGAATACAGGAGATTGTTATCACATGCAGTACACAACCAGTACATGCCAAAAATTCCTGCAGAACCTTGTAAAGGGGTTGTCCAATACTCAGACAACCGATATCAATGTGTTAGGTTTGCCTTTAGTAAAGTAATAACTTCACTCAGTTCTGGTGCCATGCCTGCGGTGTGAGAACTTGCTCTCCTGGGGCTCACGTGATGTTGTTATGTCACGCGATCCCTGTGGCCAAATCATGCCTGGCTTCACTGTCACCTCCTTCAGACTATAATCCAGACAGTCGCTGCTCTCGCACTTCCTCCGGATGTCAATTACATCCATAGGAGAGGAGTGAAGCCAGTGCAGATTTCATGCAATGCCTGCAGCCAAAGTGTTTTTATTTTACTGGGGGCAATCTGATTGAGAAGTGGTGTCCAATTAGTGAACAACCCTAAGATTTAGTGTAGGTCCCTCAGCAGTCTTCCAGACCAATTTGTTTTTTGCCTTTTCAGCAATTTTTGAGGAACGTCCAGTAATGTCACAGTAGTGCCAAACTGAAAAATTACTTCTTGACGGCGGTCTTCACACTGCACCATGGTATATGTAATGAATTGCACATTTTTTACATCCTCCTTCTCCGTTAACTCAACTGAGATCTTTTTGCTATGTTGTAATCTGTTTATAGGCTGTTTATGGCTTTTTTGCCATAGATTGCAACTAAATCCTGTAAAAAGAAAAAAAAAATTCTTTACATGGGGTTAATCAGAATTTATGTAAATGATGGCAGCCGTGTACTGACTACTATATAACATGAGTGTAAATGTGATTGGCTAATTCTCAACATAATCAAATCAAAAATTATAAGAGGGGGGGTTCACACTTATGCAACTACATTAATATAGTTTTGTTATTTTCCGACAAAAAATGATTTCAGTTTCTCAAATTTGTACAGAGGTGGAAAAAAAAAAAGTTCTAAAATATTCTTTGTAGGATTAGTTTTTTTTTTAAAAACTTGACAAAAACCTGGCAGTTTAACAGGGGTTTATAGACGATTTGTATCCGCTGTATATGGAGCTGTAGAGTTTCTCGCCTTAGTGTATAGTAACTGGATAACACAAGGACCCTGTCTGACAACAGCTACATAACAGCCATGAAAAAAAAAAAAAAAAAAATGAAAAAGTTAAATAATAATGATTAATAATAATAATAATAATAATAATAATAATAATAATAATAATAATAATATTATAAAGCACACAAACAGATACCTCTGGGCCTACCTGTACTGCAGGTTCTGGAACACCGGTGTGACCAACCCTGTGCCGCGTCACTATAACAGTTGGCATTGATGCAAATGGCAGACTTTCAGCTAGTACTGCCCTTTGAGTCCTTTCATCATCTCTCTTCTCTCGTCCCGTATCCATTTTTACAGGTACCGATACCGGCATAACCAGGGGTCTCAGCTCTCCCTCTCCTCGAGGCTTCTTAGGAGATGATGCGCGAGTAATTTCAGCATTGCCTTTCAAAGTCTCATTCTTCTCTTTTAAAACCTCATTATCCTGAAATATCAAAAAGAATATCAAGTCGTCTTCAAGCTTTCATTCCATAGCAACTGTAAAATATGTTCCTTACGTATCAGACGTTGCTCTACGGTTATTACCGGTCAACTGAAAAGAGTCGGAAACACCAAATCTTTAAAAAGGAATCATGGCATTGACATTGTGGTGCTCAGCAGCCGCCAAAAATCACACCCATGTGGTTGGCACTAGATCAGGATCATCACTGCCAAAAGTCAGCCTATCCTCGGTGCACTTGCAGCGCCATTCATAATCAAGAAACCAGTCAAAAGCTTTATGATCAAACTGACAGAGCTCATAGTCTTGACATTGCGGTGCTGAGCAGCCGCCAATCACACCCATGTGGTTGGCACTATATCAGGATCAACACTTCATCAGTGCACCTGCCAAAAGTCATCCCATCCTCGGTGCACTTGTAGATCCATTTATCAAGAAACTAGTCAGGAGCTTTACGATCAAACTGACAACAGAGCTTATGGCATGGACATTGTGGTGCTGAGCAGCCACCAATCACACCCATGTGATTGGCACTAGATTAGGATCAACGCTGAATCAGTGCACCTCCCAAATGTCTGCTCATCCTTGGTGCACTTGCAGCGCCATTTATATCAACAAACCAGTCAGGAGCTTTATGATCAAACGGACAACAAAGCTCAAGCCATTGACCTTGTAGTGTTGAGCAGTCGCCAAATCAACACTGCCAAAAGTCAGGCCATTCTTGGTGCACTTGCAGTGCCATTTATCAAGAAATCAGTCAGGAGATTTACGATCAAACTGACAACAGAGCTCATGGCGTAGACATTCTGGTGTTGAGCAGCCACCAATCACACTCATGTGGTTGGCACTATATCAGGATTAACACTGAATCAGTGCACCTGCCAAATGTCGGCCCATTCTCAGTGCACTTGCAGCACCATTTATATCAAGATTAAAAGTGGATTTTGCCAACAAAAGAAAATCTAAATTTGTCATCTGGAAGGTATGCGTGAAATTCTTTAAAAGATGGTCATAGATATAAAAATGGTTTGATGGTGAACTAATGAATAAGTGATTGTTATACAGTCACAACCTGGCTATACATTGTCAATTACACTGTAACAAAAACACATTTTTGGGGGGGATTTTTCTTTTTATCAAACTATTGAATAATAATAATAATAATAATAATAATAATAATAATAATAATAATAATAAACGAAAATCACCACTGAAGACTTGAAAGTAAGTATCTTAGTAAATCCCTGAACTCCACTATAAAATAAAAACCTTTATTCTTATTATTAGCCTCATGTGATTGAGGATTTATATTATGTTTTAATACAATGTAACTAAACATTAAAAAAAAAAAAACACAATTCGGGACTAAGCTGTTGGGGCTCTGCCAGCACGCTGTCTGCACGATTTATCAGCAGGTGGGGTATTCCCTGTTCTCCACTACATCCCATGATTACTTGATATTTCTGAAGACTAGTTGTCATGATCATTCCGTTTTTAAGACATCATGAACATTGATTACATTATATCCAAATATAAGATGCCCTCTCTACATGAGAATCTATATCAAATTTTGCATTTCTTAAAAGATAAGTCTCAGCCTAGTTTCACACTTGCGTTGTTTTCCTTCAGTCATAATCCGCAGTTTTGAAAAACAGCAGAATCAGTTAACGGATTCCGCTGATTCCCTTAGACTTGAATGGAAGACGGGTTGCGAGTCATGGATCTGCGTTGCTTCCGCTGGTCAACGCTGCGTTGCTTCCGCCAGGCGGAAGGAACGCAGCATGTAACGTTTTTTTGAGCAGCGGAATCCTTAGGATTCTCTCTGGCTCCCTGCACACGTAACCAGGGAACACATGGGGTTACTAAGCAAAGCGCTTTGCTTAGTAACCTGATATTTACCCTGGCTACGGGTGCAAGGAGCCAGCACTAAGCGGTGTACGCTGGTAACCAATGTAAATATCGGGTAACCAAACAAAGTGCTTTGCTTAGTTACCCAATATTTACCCCGGCTATGTGTGCAGGGATCCCGACACTTCCCCGCTCGGCTCCGCCCTTCCCGCACTCCACTCCGCATGTCCCCAGCCATGCAGTCCCCGCGGCACTAAAGTCCTCAGCGTAATGGCCCCGCTCGGCTCCACCCACCCCGCACTCCGACCCCCGCTCACATTCCCGGCGGCCGAACGATCAACTTATCACCTGGCGGCCGGCTACTGTGAGCGATCAGCTGATCATTCACAATAGTCTGCCGCCGGTAAAAATGTATAATGTATAATGTATTTATTTATTTTGTATATATATATATATATATATATATATATATATATATATATATATATATATATATATATGCAACGGATCGTACAAAACAACGCGGAATGCTTTTTTTGAGATTATATATAATATACACATTATATATATATATAATATATATATATATATATATATATATATATATATATATATATATATATATATATATATATATATATATATATATATATATATATATATATATATATATATATATATATATATATATATATATATATATATATATATATATATATATATATATAAAAAAGCATTCCGTTTTGTACGATCCGTTGCATCCGTTGTGCCATTATATGCAACACATCCGTTGCATCCGTCACACAACACAATGCAACGGATGCCGTTCAACCCAAGTGTGAAACTAGCCTTAAGTGAAAGTACTTAATGTGCCCAGTGCCTGCAAATTACACCCCGCTGCCAGGAGGAAGTGAACTTTAATCCTCCAGGCAGCATTCGGTTCAGGCACTGCTTTGTATGTGGAGAGCGGCATCTGAAACTGCCCCCAGCACTGACTGACAGCAGGTTTTAATGCTGAACGGCTGTCAGTCAGTGCAGGGAGCGCAGTTACAGTCGTCACTCTTCATACACAGAGCGGTGACTGAACCTGCACATGTCCCTCGTGACTGAGACCGGAGCACTGCTGGTAGGAATAAAGTTAATTTCCTCCAGGTAGCGGAGTTTAAATGTGCAGGCACCGGGCAGGTTCAGATTGCTATTTACAGCATTTTTTCCATGTGTCAGGTTCCCTTTAAACCTAAGCCCCCGGTAATATACTCACCCTCTGCTGTCTTCATCTTCTATCGCTGGTGCTCCTGTCGGTCTCAGGAGATTTGTGACCTGCCGGCAGCTCCAGTGTTTCATAAAGCGCCGGAGGTCACAGGTTAATTCAAGTCTATGAGAGCCTGGTTCTTCTTTATGCTAAAAAGGTAGCTCTTAATGACATTGGCTGTATGTTTGGGGCAGTTTTCCTGTTGCAGAATAAATTTGGACCCAATCAGATGCCCCCTGAATGTTGAATAAATATCTATTTCTCAGCACTGAGGACACCAAAAAATAGGTGGAAGAAAGACACAGTGGTCAGCCATGGGAAAAAACCCAAAAACTTAGTGCAGCAGATGACAGGCATATCGCGCTTACTTCGCTTTTCGAAAAGGGAAGCTGTTCAGCAGTGCGATCAGCCCAGAATTGTCTGCAACCGGTGAAATCCAGCTACACCCATCTCCTGTACAGAGACGTCTGGCCAGAAGTGGTCTTCATGGAAGATTGCAGCCAAAAAACCCACACTGTCCATATGGAAACAGGGCCAGGCAACCATGTAAAGAAACATAGGAATATGGGTGCAGAAAAATGGTAGCAAGAGCTCCGGACTGATGTGTCAAAATGTGAAATATTTGGCTACCACAGAAGGCAGTTTGTTTCCCAAAGGACTGGAGACCAGTGCAATAATGTGCGTCTGCAGGAAGAGTGCAGAACGATGGCGGGTCCTTGTAAGGCCGGGGCCACACGGGGCACTAGTGCGATGCTTGCATGACACTCTGCTCACGCAGGCAGTACAGCAGAGCAGAGTGTCATGTTAGTGTCCCTGCGACTGAGCTTCGACTGTGCGAGCGGACCTCGGCTGCAGGCCAGCACTGAGGAGGGGAGGGAGGGATTTCTTTCCCGCTCTCCTTCGTAGCCGGCTATTGTGATTCTTGCTCTACGCTCGCGGTACACCGGTGTACCGCAAGTGCAGTGCGATTTTTCTCTCGCCCCATTCACTTGAATGGGTGCGAGAGAGAGAGTCTCGTATTGCACCCGCAGTATGCTGCAATTGTTTTCTGGGTCCGATTAGGGCTTCGAAAATAAAATCGCTCAGGTCTGCTGAGATAGGCCAATATTTGTCCGAGTGGAATGCGAGGTTTTATCGTACGCCACTCGCACCGCTTTTCTCGCCATGTGGCTTAGGCCTAAGTGGGCAGCAGCATTTCATCAAATGGAGTTGGGGGCCGCGGTCAGGAACAATATTGTCCTCAATGCGGAGAAATCCAGGCAGATACTTATCTGTCAATCAATATCAGGGAGGAGACTGACTGCACATTTATCCTGCAGCTGAACAACGACCCCAAACATCTAGCCAATGTCACTAAAAGCCATCTACAGCGTACAGAAGAGCAAGGAGTTCTGGAGGTGATGATCCGGCCCCCGCAGAGCCCTGATCTCACATTATCCCGTCTGTCTGAGATTACATGGAGACACAGAAGGATCCGCACAAGCCTCATACACTAATGATCTGGGGTCAGTTTTCCAAGATGTTTGGAACAACCTCCCTGCTAAGTTCCTTCATAATAATGATCAAGTGTAGCTGGAGGATTTAATCCAGTTTTGAAACCAAAGGGCGGTCACCAAATCTTGATGTGATTTAGGATTCTTTTTTGTTAATTCACTTTATTTTTATCAATGAAATTACAAAGTATTATCACTTCTATTTTTTTTAAACACATTCTTACTTTTCACCAGTTTACCCATACCTGCCTTAAACTATTGCATAGTGCAATATACAAGTACATCTCAATAAATTAGAATATCACAAAGTTAATTTCAGTAATTCAATACAAAAAGGGAAACAAATTATATAGTCATTACACACAGAGTAATCTATTCCTATATATTATAGAGTCATTACATACAAAGATATATTCCTATATATTATATAGAGTCATTACACACAGAGGGATCTATTTCAAGTCTTTAATTCTGTTAATGTTGATGATTATGGCTTACAGACAATGAAAACCCAAAAGTCATTATCTCAGAAAATTAGAATTACCACAAAAAACACCTGCAAAGGCTTCCTAAGCGTTTAAAATGGTCCAATGGTCCCTTAGTCTGGTTCTATGGGCTACACAATCATGGGAAAGATTGCTGAATTGACAGATGTCCACAAGGAGGGTAAGCCACATAAGGTCATTGCTAAAGAAGCTGGCTGTTCACAGAATGCTCTATCAAAGCATATCAATGGAAAGTTGAGTGGAAGGAAAAAGTGTGGTAGAAAAAGGTGCACAAGCAGCCGGGATAACCACAGCCTTGATAGGATTGTTAAGAAAAGGCCATTCAAAAATTTGGGCGAGATTCACAAGGAGTGGACGCTGCTGGAGTCAGTGCTTCAAGAGCCGCCAGACACAGACGTATCCAGGACATGGACTGCAAGTGTCGCATTCCTTCTGTCAAGCCACTCATGACCAATAGACAACGCCAGAAGCATCTTACCTGGGCCAGGGAGAAAAAGAACGGGCCTGTTGCTCAGTGGTCCAAGGCGTTTTCAGATGAAAGTAACTTTTGCATTTCATTTGGAAATCAAGGTCCCAGAGTCTGGAGGAAGAGTGGAGGCCACAATCCAAGCTGCTCGAGGTCTAGTGTGAAGTGTCCACAATCAGTGATGGTTTGGGGAGCCATGTCATCTGCTGGTGTAGCTCCTCTGTGTTTTAGGAAGTCCAAAGTCAGCACAACAGTCTACCGATGGAAATGTTATTTTCCAGCAGGACTTGGCACCTGTCCACACTGCTAAAAGTACCAATACCTGGTGTAATAACCACAGTATAACTCTGCTTGATTGGCCAGAAAACTCACCTGACCTAAACCCCATAGATAATCTATTAGACACCAGAGCCAACAATGCGGACGAGCTGAAGGCTGCTATCAAAGCAACCTGGGCTTCCATAACACCTCAGCAGTGCCACAGGCTGATCACCTCCATGCCACATTGCCACATTAATGCAGTATTTCATGCAAAAGGAGCCTGACCAAGTATTGAGGCATTTACTGTACAGACCTTTCAGTAGGCGCCAACATTTGAGTGTAAAATCATTTTTTTCAGTTGGTCTTTTATAATATTCTAATTTTCTGAGATAATGACTTTTGGGTTTTCGTTGGCTGTAAGCCATAATCATCAACATTAACAGAAATAAACACGTGAAATAGATCCTTCTGTGTGTAATGACCCTATATAATATATAGGAATAGATCCCTCTGTGTGTAATGACTATATAATATATAGGAATAGATCCCTCTGTGTGTAATGACCCTATATAATATATAGGAATAGATCCCTCTGTGTGTAATGACCCTATATAATATATAGGAACAAATCCCTCTGTGTGTAATGACCCTATATAATCTATAGGAATAGATCCCTCTGTGTGTAATGACCCTATATAATATATACGAATAGATCCCTCTGTGTGTAATGACCCTATATAATATATAGGAATAGATCCCTCTGTGTGTAATGACCCTATATAATCTATAGGAATAGATCCCTCTGTGTGTAATGACTCTATATAATATATAGAAATAGATCCCTCTGTGTGTAATGACTCTATATAATATATAGGAATAGATCCCTCTGTGTGTAATGACTATATAATATATGCGTTTCCTTTTTGTATTGAACTAGTGAAATAAGTTAGTCTTTTGATGATATTCTAATTTATTGAGATGCACTTGTATAATGTCCATATGGGAATTTCTATTAAAAAAAAGAAAAAAAAAAAAAAGGATCAATATCAAGCTTTCCATATTCCTTTTAGTATGGTATTCATATAAAAATATGGAACCCCTTTCTTTAGATGAATGCCCCTTTAGAGGGTTTTTCCAGGACTTTGATACTGTTGGCCTATCTTCAATATCGGATGAGCGGTGGCTCGGATCCCAGCACCACACACCGATGAGCTAATTCAAGAGGCCGCAAAGCTGCAGTGAGATCATCAGTATCAAAGTCTGAGAATATCCCTTTACATGAGGTATATCTTATCAAATATTCCTAATAAAGTCAAAATCTTCCTACAAATGAATGGGCAAGATCTCTCCATGACCACAGTCTGTACAAGATCACTATATGAGAGAAGTTCTTCTCTCTGGAAAGGCGCCAGAATCATGTGAGAGCGCATCCTTCGCATCCCTTTCACGTGTTTCGCGCTACCCTGAAGCTTCATTACTGCCCCTATTTATAGCCATCCTCACATTCTAAGACAGCGAGCAATGTAGTGACAGCAATGCTCAGGATCACCAGCTACGGGGAGATATTTTTGGAAGCTGTCAGTACGGTTACAGTGACCATGAGAACAGAGCCTGCCATTCCACCGGGGATCCCAAGAACAGAAACAAGGGCAGACATTTACTGCGGATTTCTAACATCTAAAAAAGTGTGAAATTCTCCCTTGTGCCCGATTCATGAAGGCAAGGACTTTAAAAGGAATCTTAAGCCTAGGTCACACGTATCGACGCAGCAGCGATCACGACGACGATCTGATCTTATCAGGATCGCTGCTGCTTTGTTACATGGTCGCTGGTGAGCTGTCAAACAGGCAGATCTCACCAGCGACCAGCCCCCGCGTGGAAGCGATGCTGCGCTTGGTAACTAAGGTAAATATCGGGTAACCAAGCAAAGTGCTTCGCTTGGTTACCCGATATTTACCTTGGTTACCAGCACACACCGCTTAGCGCTGGCTCCCTGCACGTACACATCGAGTTAATAAGCAAATCGCTTTGCTTATAGTTACCCGATGTGTACCTTGGCTACGTGTGCAGGGAGCAGGCAGCCGGCTTCAAGAAGCTGCGGACGCTGGTAACGAAGGTAAAGATCGGGTAACCAAGCCTATGCTTCGTTAACCAATATTTACCGTGGTTACCAGCGTCCGCAGAAGCCGGTTCCCTGCTCCCTGCACATTCAGTTGTTGCTCTCTCGCTGTCACACACAGCGATGTGCGCTTCACAGCGGGAGAGCAACGTCCACAAAAATGGTCCAGGACATTCAGCAACAACCGGCGACCTCACAGCAAGGGCCAGGTTGTTGCTGGATGTCACACACAGCGACATCGCTAGCAAGGTCGCTGCTACGTCGCAGAAAATGGTGACTTAGCAGCGACGTTGTCGTCGTTGTCGTCGTGCGTGACATGACCATTACCTTCCAAACTATTTATATGCAAATCTAGCTTTTTGAAGAAAAAGATAAAAGCAATAACTTTACATGCGCAGTCCAGTCTTCTGTTACAGAGAAATCAGGGTTTGAACCTATGTACAAATGAGAGAAAGTGCTATGGTAGATGTGAAGCCTTCGCCACTCCAGCTCTATTCCCCCGCTCACAAATGCATCCTCCTGCCTGACCGACAGTCTCTACTCTGTGTGACTTCACACAAAGAAGGAAGCAGCTGCAATGCTCAGAATTGAGCTGGAGTGACGGAGGCTTCAGATCTACAAATAGCTCCTAAGCTTCATTTGCATACCAATTCAAAACATGGATTAAATCAGAAATCGATTGACCATGTAAAGATATTGCTGGATTTTTCATTTAAAAAAAGTTAAAAGTGCATATAAATAGTTTAGGGGGTGAAATCCGGCTATAGTCTCCTTGGGTGTCTGGCACCAAAATTTTAGCAGTAGATTCTTGGATGAGTTAGTCCTGCTCCGCTAATGGTCTCATTACGTGGTGAAGAGGGTTGAGTGACGTCAACCAATACTATGTGGAAGTGCGTGGAGCAGGACTAACCCTTTAAGTTCCTTTTGTTGTGAGGTGAAATCGGACTGGAGATACAGCCCCCTCTTCCCTTTAGGCCATGGTCCTAAACTCGTCTATATGGGAGATTGAGGACCACTCCCACTTGCACTATAAGAGTAGGAATTATCTACAAGGAAGATGAGGCCATGTCTCAGAAAAGGAGGAAATGCGCAGGAACCAAACAAAAACTAAAATGTCAAACTAAGGAGAACAGTCAGATCTACACCAAGTAAAAAATGACAGGTTTATAGAAAGTGACGGGATTTATATACAGGCACGCAAAAGGAATCTGTCACCAGGTTTTTTCCCCCTAATCTGAGAGCAGCATAAAGTAGGAGCAGAGACCCTGATTCCAGCGATGTGTCACTTACCGGGCTGCTTGGTGTAATTTTGATAAAAATCACTGTGTAATCAGCAGTAGATTATCAATACAGGACTACTTGGCATGTTGCAGGTAGTCCAACATATTCATGAGCTCTGTATAACTGCTAGCTCTGCAGCAGAGAAAACATTGCTGTCATTTTGATTAAAATCAAACAGCTCAGTAAGTGACATCACTGAAATCAGGATCTCTGTCTCTATATTACGCTGCTCTCACATGGGGGAGCAAACACCTGGTGACAGATTCCCTTTAAAGGGAATCGTTCAGCAGGTTTCTGCTTCTCCATCTGAGAGCAGCATGATGAAGGAGCAGAGATCCTGATTCCAGTGAGGTGTCACTTACTGGGCTGCTTGCTGCAGCTTTGATAAAATTCCAGTTTTCTCTGCTGATGATCTAGCAGTTCTCTAAATGTTGAGCTCTGTATAATCCCAACCACATCAATGATTGGCAGCTTTCAATGTACACTGTGCATAGGCAGAAATCCGACAATCATCAGTGGGGGCATGTTTGGACTACCTGGCAGTAAGTTTACTAGTCCTCTAGTGATAGTCTTCTGATAAACAATGATTTTAATTACAGCAAGCAGCTCAGTAAGTGACACATCGCTGGAATACGGGTCTCCATCTCTACATAAAGCTGCCCTCAGATTAGGTGGCAAAAACCTGCTCATAGATTCCCTTGAAGAATGAGCCTATTCGTTATAAATATTAATTTGCAGTCCACTTACCTTAGTGTTAACAAGATTTGGCATTTCTGCTGCTTTTTGGGCTAAGGTAAATAAATTGGCTTCTTGCGATATGCGGCGCCTTCGCCGGGTGGACTGGATCACGGTCACCGCTCCTGCTGCAGTGGGTTGTACTGGCCCCATGGAGTTGGGTTCAGCTGCCGGGACCTCTCTTGGTTTCCCATTCTGAGGTAGTGATACATTTTCGATATCATGGCGGCTGCCATGTTGGGGTTCATATACTTCTCTAGACATGAGCTGCTTGTACCTCTCTTGGGCAGCTAGGTGATGCACCCCTTGCTCATACTGGTGGTGCACATGAGGGTTATTCGGCTGTCCCACCACAGTGGGAGGTAACGTTTCTGGTCCTTCTTTGGAAAGTCTCCGGGACCGGCGTGGCAATGGGATTTGGGATTTGGGCAGTACGGACTGCTGGCCCTGCTCTGCAAGAGCCTTCATATATTCCTCCGACGTGGGAACACGTAGCTGGTTCATCACCGGTATCTTCTGCTGGACAGCTGCGTGTTGGGTTAGTGAAACGCCTTGCTGCATACTATAGGCTGCCTGTTGCTGCTGCTGCTGCGATGGGTAAAAACTCTCAAAAAGTTGCATTTTAGGAAGAGCCGTCTGTTTCTGCTGAGCCACATAAGCAGCATTTGATTGAGCATCTGGAAAAACATGAAATAAGTTTGGCAGAGACGTTTTCTGACCCTGATGTCCAAATGCCGTTTGGAATGACTGCAAAGCAAGATGCTGATTTTGATGATGCTGTTGTTGCTGCTGCTGCTGCTGTTGTTGCTGCTGCGCTTGCAAAATGGAGTTCAAATGGGCCTGTTGCCGTGCTAGCTGATGCTGTTCCAGCTGTGTTTTCTGAGACATCATTTGTTGTAGAGCGTCTCCATATATATCCATCTGGGACACCCTCACACCCTTGTCTTGGCTCCTCTTGATAGGCTCATGATGATTATAAAAGGAAGGCATAATTTGCATAGCATAACCCGCCGCATTTCGCTGCCAAATATTTGCTGGTGGAGCTGCCCATGTGGCCTCCTTCTGATCACCTACATTCCACTTCCCGGGAACTTGTTGTTGGCCGACTCTTATGCTGTCAGGTCTCTCTTGCGTGTACATGACAGCGTTCAGCATATCGTTAGATGTGGCAGGATAAGTAGTCACCGGTTGGCCTTGCGATTCATTAAAAAAAGTGATTCTTTTTCCGGTCCTTTTATTCGAAGCCTTCTGCTGAGGCTGCTGACTCATGGTAATGAAGACACATGCAAATCAGGGGAGTATTTCCAAAGTCATCAAATATATATAAGAAAATAGAAAGTTCTTGAAGGTCTTGATTGTGTAGATCTTCGATCACGTGATCTACTCCGCGTCATCACTCATCCCGACAAACCGGATCTGCAGAACAGAAAAACAGGAGGAGTCAAAATGTGATCTAAATCAGCATAAAAGTAGAATCCTGGGCTGTGCAGAATGCCGCATAAATATAGCAATTTTCTCTTGTACATTTTTATGTCTGAGCATTTTACAGAGAGAAATAAGTATTTGATCCCTCTAACAAACAAGACTTAATACTTGGTGACAAAACCCTTGTTGGCAAGCACGGCAGGCAGGCTTTTTTTTTTGTAGTTGATGATGAGGTTTGCGCACATGTCAAGGGGAATTCTGCTCCACTCCTCTTTGCAGATCATCTCTAAATCATTAGCATTTATAGGCTGTCGCATGGCAACTCGGAACTTCAGCTCCTCCATAAGTTTTCTATGGGATTAAGGTCTGGAGACTGGCTAGGCCATAAGTACAACGTAAGACTTCATTCACACAGTGATGCTGAGGGGGAAATTAAACCCTTATTGCCAGGTTTCACCACGTTGAATACTAATCACTGCAGCAAGATAACCTGCAAGCGCTTGTAACCAGATCTTTAAAAAAAATAAATAATATGTTCAAACAAAAAAGCTTGGGTATCCCTGTTATGCGTACCTAACCTATGTTCTATTAACACTAGTGATGAGCGGGCACAACCATGCTCAGGTGCTCAGTACTCGTAACTAGTGATGAGCGGGCACTACCATGCTCAGGTGCTCAGTACTCGTAACTAGTGATGAGCGGGCACTACCATGCTCAGGTGCTCAGTACTCGTAACTAGTGATGAGCGGGCACTACCATGCTCAGGTGCTCTGTACTCCTAACTAGTGATGAGCGGGCACTACCATGCTCAGGTGCTCTGTACTCCTAACTAGTGATGAGCGGGCACTACTATGCTCGGGTGCTCATTACTGGTAACTAGTGATGAGTGGGCACATCAGTACTGAGCACCTGAGCATGGTTAACTAGTGATGAGCGGGCACTACCATGCTCAGGTGCTCTGTACTCGTAACTAGTGATGAGCGGGCACTACCATGCTCAGGTGCTCTGTACTCGTAACTAGTGATGAGAGAGCACTACCATGCTCAGGCAAAAAACTGTATCTGTCCCACAGATCACACATGCCACCTTCAATGCGTAATCCTGAGACTCCCATACAGTCTCAAGATGGATAAATCGCTGCACATACAGTTTATCTCTCCTGACATTCCTCCTACTTCATCTAGGATAAGAAATTCTAAGACACTCCTGCCGTAATAACATTCTGGCTGCTGCCACCAAACAGGATCATTACACTATAGGGGAGTAAAGGAGTCATATAATGCATTAATATAATGTACACTAGCATTATGGAGCATCCAACACCATCTCCTCTGGCAAAAGTTGATAAAATGACTGTAGTTCATGTGTGACGCCTGCAGCCTGCCTCTACACCTTCTGTACCTCCTTGTGCACATCCCCAGTCACTCTAAACATTCCATAGATCTCAAGCCACACCCCCTATGAGGTCATCTACAAAGCACAGACCAGAAGCTCTGTACTCTGTGCTTTGAAGGAAATGTACCAAGAAGTAAGGAGCTGAAAGCTCAGGAACGGGGTTGAATTTTAACAGCAAGTAAATTATGATGTTTCTTAATTTCTGATAGTCTTGACAATGCTTTAATACCTATGCAAAGAAAATCTTTAATATTAGAGAAGTGACTAATAGTTAAGTGTGTGCTATGCTAAAGTAACGTTCAGGGTTCCGTATATATCTAATATCCCTGTAAATTCTTGCATTATACCTGAAAGGCACTTACAGCTCTGCAATCTCTAGCCCTTCTCTATAGGAACATCATTGCTCTGCTCTCAGCGTTGCTTACATCAGCTGTAACCAGATTCCTCGGGCTATTGTGGGGTGTCCAGTTTCAATTACGGTCTTGAATAATATATTACCAGATCTGCTTTCCCCTAACAAAATGACTAGCAAATCGAATATTTGTAAAATCGCTGGAGATATTGAAAAGAACCAAGCTGTGTAGAAGAGTGTCTCCATGAGACTGCGAGGAGGGTCTGTATTGGGTTACATCTTAATCATCCTGCATAACTGTACCCTAGATCAAGACCACTACGATGGTGAGAACTGTACCCTACATATACTTGTAGAACTGAATGGAGAAGAAAAAAAAAAAAAAAAAACACAAATAGGTTTGTTACTAGATAATAAAACACAGGCTGCAAAAAATAATTTATTAAAATATTGGTGTAAATATTCTAATGTGCATGGTCAAATACGCATGTCAAAAGCTTAATAAATCAAAATCAGTCAAACTGCACGATTTTCTGTATCTAATCACATGAAAAATAGTATTAAAAATACTGAGATAATAGTATTAAAAACTGGATAAGTTACTTGACCTACAATCGGTTACTTCAAATGGGGAACATTATTTTTTTTCGGCCTAAAAAATCTTCAGAATACTTTCTATAGGGCATGACATGAGGTACAATATAAGCGGAGTATAGAGCTGACATATAGCGTGCATATGCTCTTAATAGGTCGGGCAAAGCATCCTACTCAAACCTTTAGAGCTGGCACGTTTCCCTTGAGTATCAATAATTGTCCTCAACCTTTCCTTCAGCCAGGAAATTCATTTTAAACAATATATGGTCAATGAATATAGCCAACCTCAAAGGGTTATTCTCAAAACATTGTTATTGGCAATAAGCGGGCACTACCATGCTCGGGTCCTCAGTACTCGTAACTAGTGATGAGCGAGCACTACCATGCTCGGGTGCTCAGTACTCGTAACTAGTGATGAGCGAGCACTACCATGCTCGGGTGCTCAGTACTGGTAACTAGTGATGAGTGAGCACTACCATGCTCAGGTGCTCAGTACTCGTAACTAGTGATGAGCGAGCACTACCATGCTCGGGTCCTCAGTACTCGTAACTAGTGATGAGTGAGCACTACCATGCTCAGGTGCTCAGTACTCGTAACTAGTGATGAGCGAGCACTACCATGCTCGGGTGCTCAGTACTCGTAACTAGTGATGAGTGAGCACTACCATGCTCAGGTGCTCAGTACTCGTAACTAGTGATGAGCGGGCACTACCATGCTCGGGTGCTCAGTACTCGTAACTAGTGATGAGCGAGCACTACCATGCTCGGGTGCTCAGTACTCGTAACTAGTGATGAGCGAGCACTACCATGCTCGAGTGCTCAGTACACGTAACTAGTGATGAGCGGGCACTACCATGCTCGGGTGCTCAGTACTCGTAACTAGTGATGAGCGGGCACTATCATGCTCAGTACTCGTAACTAGTGATGAGTGGGCTGTGGGGACCTTCATACTGAGTGGATGGTGTACCCTGATGTGTACTGAGTCGATGTGTACCCTGGCTCCCTGCACACGTAGCCAGGGTGCACATCGGGGTACTAAGCAAAGCGTTTTGCTTAGTTACCCGATATTTACCCTGGCTATGTGTGCAGGGAGCTAGCTCTAAGCGGTGTATGCTGGTAACCAGGGTAAATATCAGGTAATCAAGCAAAGCGCTTTGCTTAGTTACCCGATATTTACCCTGGTTATCAGTGTACGCTGCTTACACAGTCGGTGCTCGTTGGTCTCCCGCCGTCAAACACACCAATGTGTGCTGCACAGTGGGAGACCAACGAGCAAAAAATTAACCAGTGCTGTGTGTAACGATCAGCGATTTTACAGCAGGGGCCAGGTCGCTGCTCAATGTCACACACCGCGAGATCGCTAATGAGGTCACTGGTACGTCACAAAACCTGTGACTGAGCAGCGATCTCGCTGTGTGAGAAGTACCCCTGCACGTAATCACTATGGATCAGATCTACCCGGTTTCTATGGAGACGACCCAAAATGCAGGTAAAGTTAGGCTTACATCCAGCGCACAGGCCACAATTTAAGGATAAAGCAAAAGCACAAAAGCTGCATGTATTATTCATCCTGTCAGCAGCAGTAAATGCTCCATGGGATCAGAGCATACAATGAGCAGATCACCCCACACGTGCGGACACAGCCCTCAATTATACGGACATAACATCCAGACTGAGCAGGGAGCGCAGGACTCGTCTTCTGTCACCAACACCCTCTACACAACCAGGAGAGCCGGTTCTAGGAGCGAGAGGTGGAATTCCCTGCTACGGGGCGAGGTGCACAGCGCTGGAAAATGGGTCACCGGGCTTAGTCACATCCTTCACCCTCTGCTTCATAAAAAGCAGATTCTCCAGACAGCTCCCAAATGGCCGCCTCCATTACCAATAGTGAGAGGAGCTTGTGCGCGTCTACTCACGGCCATGCCTGACACAATATGGTGCGACATCATAGAAGGAAGCATTGGGCATAAATTACAGAGGAAAACTGCTCCCTCACCTCACGTCTTACTGTTATTACTCCATAGTACAATCCATGCAAAAATGCAGTATATTTACCAACTACAGTCCAACAGCAGACAAGCGCGACGACATCTTCCCCAACCAGCAGCCGGCCGACACCTCAATATATTAGACCATCGGCCAACTGGTCTAATGTGTATGGTGGCCTTAAAGGATTAGTACCATCTTTAAGAAGATCCCAATATGTAGTAGGTGTAATAATAATTTTAGCAAATTCCTTCAATTAGAAATGTAGTATAGGTCTCCTGATTAGTCTCTTTTCTCATGTGCAGGGCATTGCAGCTTAGGTAGCCATGGTTACCTCTACACATAGCAATAATAGTTAGTGGCTTGTAGTCATAACCACAAGCAAGAAGGCCTGCGGAGACACCATCACATGTTTCTCAACACTGGCAGGAAACTAGCCAGGTCTTTCACCGGGAAGGAACAACCACGGGAAGGGCAGTCTCCAGTCAAGGAAACCGCCTATACCAAAACATGGTATCCATCCACAGACAGCCGTTTCGGGGTATTTGCCCATCATCAGTGTGGAGTAGGAATAACCACAAGCAACTAACCTGGATACCTAAGCTGCAATGCCCTGCACATGAGGTAAGAGACATGTCTATGTCAGGAGAACTATACTACATTTCTAATTGGAGGTATTTGCTAACATTATTATTGCACCTACTACATATTGGGATATGATCCTGGAGTTGAGAATACCCCTTTAAGCCTCTCACCCACAAAAATAACCGAACAATCGTTTGGCCACTACTAATCTCTCTTGAATCCTACATAAAGAGAAGCTCTCACTTTACCCACCGCATCTTTGTTCTATAGGGCTTTATGCACACACTGCATATTTGCAAAACCAGAACATTGGCAGGAAAAAAAAAAGCAATGCATAAGATAAACAAGTTTATTTTGTTGTGTTTTTTTTTTTGTTTTTTTTTGCTCATTCATTGGAATTAACGAAAAATGCTGAAAGAACTTACATGCTGCAGATTAAAAAGTAAGTTATATAATATATATATCTACACATCTATCTCTACATATATATCTGCACACATATATAGAGATATATATATATATATATATATATATATATATATATATATATATATATATAGATTATATATATATATATATATATATATATCTATATATATATATATATATATATATATATAGATAGATAGATATAGATAGATAGATAGATATATATAATCTCCACACACACCTACACACATGTATATATATATCTACACACATATATACATGTGTGTGTGTAGATATATATACACACACACATTCATACATATATATATATGTGTGTGTACATATATATATATGTATATACACACACACACACATATACATATATATACATATATACACATATATATTATATATACACACATACATTACGTGTGTGTGTGTGTGTATATATATATATCACACACACATATATACACACACACACACACACACACACACACATAATGTATATATTACACATACATACATACATACATACATACATACATACACATATTTTATTGTTTTTTTTCCCTTGTATATTTGACTGATCAAAAAAAATAAAGCAGTGTGTGTATGGTGCATGAGTTTTCAGAAATCGCACTCACTTTTCTGTATTTTATAGACTCCACGCCGGAACTGCAGACTGCAAGTAAAACCAGAGATGAAGCTTTCCTGAAAGGGGACAATTCCTTTAACAAAGATGGATTTTATCATTTTGCAGAGTGAATGATTAGTTCAGGAGGAAGCGAGAGAGGAGACGTGCTCATAAGTGAAGAAAGAAGCAGATTTCTCTGAAAAAGTTTTCAAAAGGTTACAAATTTTTGCAAAAGAACAGTATGTAAAAGTGAAAGAGGAAATAAGTGAAATGTAACAATCCAGATTCACCACTGAGGTCTACTGGAACGGATGCACAGAGCTGGTAAAATTGTGCAGAAGTCAGACCAGGCCGGTCAACATGGAAGAAGCAGCAGGAGACATGAAACAGTTGGGTAATGGTCAGTCAATATCTATGTGGCGCCCCTGAATATATCAGGGTGCCACAGGGCACTGCATCCTGTCACCCAGGGTGCAGGGCCTACATTCCCCATGGTTGCAGGCTCCTAAGAAACTGGTGTCACTACCATCAGCACCACAAATCCCAATCAACACCTCACATCATGACCTGTTAGACACACCAGTAGGTTGGTTCATCTGGAAAAGAACCACCCATCTAGGGGTTAGGCAGACTGGTGGGAGGGAACTGAGACAGTCTAGTAGAGTCGAGCGACAGCCTTCAAATAGTGAGCTCCTGGGGAGCTAGACCGAGGTTGGGTAGCAGACGGTGGTCCGGGACCAGAGGAGTTGGGGACCGGTGGCAGCGACATTGGAAGAGGGTGCGACAGACAGTCTAGAAGGACTGTCGGCACCAGCAAGCCCAAAAGAAACTGAACGGTTCCAAGCACGACGGGGTACAGGACCCTAGGTCAGGAACCGATTCAATGTCCTGATAATTAACCTGGGAGGGAGAGTATCTTCACGAACTTCCCTAAGAGCTCAGAGATTGAAGGCGACAGCACACCGCGGGGGACAAGGTTTTCTAGTAAAGCAGCCCACTGAAATCCCAAGAGCCAGCCATCAAGAGCACAGCTACACTACACATAGTGAGCAGGGCCCCAACAGCTTCAAGCCAAGGGACCACACACAGAAAACTAAATTGTGCACAGAGGTGGGCTCCAGATTACCAAGTGACACCGGTGGGAGCGGATACCTGGACGGGCTCGCCGCAGTGACTGTGATGCACAGAGAATTTGGTTTACTTGCAGCGTGTGTCTCCTTTGTAATCCACATCCTGCACCACGACTACCCACAGTGAGTACTCTGATCCCTGCACCCTGCTCTCCCAAATAACCAAACACCCTGAGCCCGGGACTTTCCCTACCTGTGGAGGAACTAACATCTGGCTGCTCAACTCCATCTGCTCTGGTACTCCTCTTACAGCAGCGGCGGTACTCCCATTACCGCAACCCACAGGTGGAGTCACAAACTAATCCCCTGTAAAAACTCCCTTTCACAGATCAAAGTGTCCGCCAACCCGGATCCGGGCCCCTCAAGCCACCACGATCCTGGATCCGAACAGCCCGACCAACACCGGGGCAGTACATCTATATGGGTCGACCTGTGATTTTAGCTTGGATTTTAATTTGCCTCTCTTTGATGCTATAAGAGTCCATGCACATTGCATTGGGTCGGATTTATGGTGGTGAAGCACATCCACTGTAGTAAATCTATAATTGTGCATTAATCCTGTGCGGGCACTGGATTAATGTCATACTGGAATGTATACAAAGAACAATGCCCATCTGCCCCAGCTGTAAGAGAAGACATGTGACATCTCCGAGTCCTATTAATTCACCAGTTCGTTTACCCTTGAAAACTTTTTTTTCCTTAGAAGATATGCAAAACTTTGCAAAAGCCACAGGGCTTGTACATTAACACTTCATATTGTTGCTGCAGCTCTGCTCTTCACAGTTCACTTGTTATATGTAAATGAAATAGATTTTAGAAAATCTCATCCCCAGCGCTAAGAACGTCTTCACACATGAAGCCAAAAAATTACCTAAAAAGGAGTATTAATATGTTTTAGCTCAGGTTTGCAGAAAATTGCAAAATTAGAGCAGCAAGAACAGAAAGTACTGGAAGACCAAACACAGGCAGCACGGAAGAAGACTCGGGAATGTAGAGGGTCTGCAGAAAAAAAAATATTAAGTGGTGGGGCCACAAGCCGCCTCCTCTACCCAACATCTAATCTGTCTGATTACAGAGGCAGCTTATCTAGCAAATCCCTAAAGGTGGATCGGACAATATGCAGCTGTGTTTTTTCTTTTTGCAAACTGCAACTTTTAAATTGCTTCTATTTTGCTGGGATTACAAAATATTGCAACCAAAAGCAGCGCAGAGATTACTCGTCTGAAGATCGTTCACTCTGAATTCCGCTACATTGCAGCATAATTCAAGTGGATTTCATCAACCCGTAAAGGGCTGCGACAATCAAGTAAAAGAATCCAACTGGTGTAGACTTTTGCAACTTTGTCGCCTTACCATGTGGGTCACAAAGCAGCACCATTCCACTTGTATCATGCTGCAATGTAGCAGTGGTATACAGCACACTTTGACCATGTCACTGGTCACATGGCTTAAGTCACAGTTCAGCCCCAACCTTAAAAAGGGATGAGCCGAAACCAAAGTTGAATTCAATACTAAACATTATTTATGTCCTCATCTAAATCACTTTTCTAGTATACATTGATTAAACGTTGCCCACTGTTCCCCCCCCCCCTCTACAGTATTACTTCCTCCCCCCTCTACAGTATTACTTTTTTTTCCCCCCACTTCCATTCTGAACTTTTTGTTTTCACTGGAGATTCTCAAATGGGACATCAGGAGGATGGGGGCTGCAGTCACTGCTGCAGCTGATGTCCATTTCAGGGGCCGTGCTAGTCCCTGCTCAACTGAGCATGTGCCCCCAGTAATGTCCATTTCAGGGTCTGGGCTAGTCCCTGCTCTACGGAGCATGTGCCATCTGTGACATCCATTTCAGGGACTCTGCTAGTCCCTGCTCTACTGAGCATGTGCCCCCAGTAATGTCCATTTCAGGATCTGGGCTAGTCCCTGCTCTACTGAGCATGTGTCATCAGTGATGTCCATTTCAGAGGCCGTGCTAGTGCCTGCTCTACTAAGCATGTGCCATCTGTGACATCCATTTCAGGGACTGGGCTAGTCCCTGCTCTACTGAGCATGTGTCATCTGTGGCATCCATTTCAGGGACTGGGCTAGTCCCTGCTCTACTGAGAATGTGTCATCTGTGACATCCATTTCAGGGACTGTGCTAGTCCCTGCTCTACTGAGCATGTGCCATCTGTGACATCCATTTCAGGGACTGGGCTAGTCCCTGCTCTACTGAGCATGTGTCATCTGTGACATCCATTTCTGGGGCTGAGCTAGTCCCTGGTCTACTGAGCATGTGGCCCCAGTAATGCCCATTTCAGCATCTGGGCTAGTCCCTGCTCTACGGAGCATGTGCCATCTGTGACATCCATTTCAGGGACTGGGCTAGTCCCTGCTCTACTGAGCATGTGTCATCTGTGACATCCATTTCTGGGGCTGAGCTAGTCCCTGGTCTACTGAGCATGTGGCCCCAGTAATGCCCATTTCAGCATCTGGGCTAGTCCATGCTCTACGGAGCATGTGCCATCTGTGACATCCATTTCAGGGACTGGGCTAGTCCCTGCTCTACTGAGCATGTGTCATCAGTGACGTCCATTTCAGAGGCTAGGCTAGTCCCTGCTCTGCTAAGTGCATATGTGGCGCCCTGGACAAGCCAGGGGCCACACAGAACAACACAACACACCCCACACTCCCAGCAGGCACACCGAAGTCAGACACAAAACCCTTGTTGCCTTCCCCCAGGGGCTGATGTCCACACCAGGGGGTGGAGCCAGGCGGTTGGTCTCCACCCACCAAGGAGTTCACAGTCCTGGAGGCGGGAAAAGTATACAGATCAGTTCTGGAGAGGAGTGGAGGAGAAGAGAGATAAGCTAGGGAAGTGAAAGTGGAAGGAAGCAAAGAGAGTAGTCGAGCAACTGACTGACAGCGTCCGGGTGTGTGGCCCGGGCGAGACAGCAAGGTTGGCAGACGGTGGTGACCGTCTGCAAGAGTGGCCTATCAGAGTTACCGTAAGGACCGTGGACGGGCGGTGGCCCGGCGGTACCGGACCGGTACACGAAGAGAAGCCAGCACCATCTGGCAGGGGCCTACGGACCCCGGCAAGGCTAGGAGTCGCCGTGAATTTGCCGAATCCGTTAGTGAAGGGAACCTCCTGGGTTTCCCAACGACCAAGTCCCGACAGACGTCAACAGTCCAACCAGGAGAGGGAGACACCGCCACCGCCAAGGCAACCGTTTCTCAGGGCCAGCGCCTGCGGGCAAAAGGGGCTCCTCCGGCCCACATCCAAGCCGGGGAGCGGGTTACCGGTGGGAACCCATCGTAACCAACAGCAGTAACTAGGTGCAGGGAAAGGCAGTCATCACCAACTTGCCGGGAGAAAACAACCGCAGCTGTCCGTGGGACCCGTCCATCCAGCCGTGTGTTTTACCGAGAACTGTGCCTTCATCATTGGGCTGAGTGAGTACCACCGTGCCGTGCGGCACAGCGCTGCCCCCGCGACCCTGCACCTCGCCAGGCCCCATAGCCCGCCTGCACCAACCATCCCTACCCCCATCACCGGAACCCGGGACAAACAACCCCCTACCCACGGAGGGGAGAAATAACAACCAAGCTGCTCCCTGTCACCGCTCCCGGGATCCCCGTCCAGAGCAGTGGTGGTGTCAACAATATCACCACAACCGTGGGTGGCGTCACTGACAATAATCAAAACCCCCATAATCAAAATCCCCTTTTCACTCACGGGCGAGGAGCGCCGCTCGAGTCCCCGGGATCCGGCCTACCGCTCGAGCCACCACCGAGCAGCTGCAGCAGCAAGCCGGACCCGAGCAGTGGGAGAGCGCAGCGTCCCCTCCTCCGCCCGCGACACATACCATCAGTAACGCCTCCTTCAGGGGCTGGGCTAGTCCCTGCTCTACTGAGCACATGCCATCAGTGGCATCTGTTTTGGGGCTTGGCTAGTCCCTGCTGGTCACGTTCTCTCATTAATTTTCAATACGCATTGACTATGCATGCCCTTGCTGATTCATCATTTCTCAGAGCTAGCAAAAGGAGTGCACTGTCACTGTGCACTGAAAATAATATGGGACTGTGAGCAGGGTGCACATGAGCATACTTCGGTATTGGAAACTGGCGCATGCTCACTTATGACGTCACAGGGACACCAGGGAAGAGAACTGGAGGAGGAATCCTGTATAATGGAGATGAGAGGTCGGCTTATTTTCTGGGCAGCACACGCGATAAAAAAGGATTTTGACAAATTACTTACCATTCAGAAGGCATAAAGGTATGGATAATTTCACCTTTATGCCCATGTTAACAAAAAAAAAAAAAACCAAAAACCAACTGACAGATTCCTTTTAAATAGACATTTAGAATAAAACTCAACATTGGACCACCCCTTAAAGGATAAAGTCAATAACTTATTTGCTTCTTTTGATATTAGAAACACTAAAACACCAACACAAATACATGTTTAGCCGCTGACTCACTCGAGGAGTAAGAAGCTGCAAGAAACAATCAGTGCACCGCTGACCTCATTGTGCACGTTACAGGCCGAGCCTGCGAAGAACTGAGGAGGGAAGTTACCCACACACATCCCGCTGCTAACAACAGCTTTTGTGAGTGCATGCAAGTGACCTCAGCTAATTTCACTACAATGAAATCCAACCATGCACTTTCCCCATTGTCATGCTGAACTTCCACATAAGCAGCCTGGCTCACAGTCGCACAGGGCACCGAAGGAGAAATTGTTTTACATGTCCATTACAGAAAATCTGCAGTTGCTTTGCGTAATAAAATTCAAGAAAGGAAGGAAGGAAAGGAAAGGAAAGGAAAGGAAAGGAAAGGAAAGGAAAGGAAAGGAAAGGAAAGGAAAGGAAAGGAAAGGAAAGGAAAGGAAAGGAAAGGAAAGGAAAGGAAAGGAAAGGAAAGGAAGGAAAGGAAAGGAAAGGAAGGAAAGGAAGGAAAGAAGGGAAGGAAGGGAAGGAAGGGAAGGAAAGGAAGGAAAGAAAGGAAAGGAAGGAAAGGAAGGAAAGGAAGGAAAGGAAGGAAAGAAAGGAAGGAAAGGAAGGAAAGGAAAGGAAGGAAAGGAAGGAAAGGAAGGAAAGGAAAGAAAGGAAAGGAAGGAAAGAAAGGAAGGAAGGAAGGAAGGAAGGAAGGAAGGAAAGGAAGGAAGGGAAGGAAGGAAGGAAGGAAGGAAGGAAAGGAAGGAAGGAAAGGAAAGGAAAGGAAGGAAAGGAAGGAAAGGAAGGAAAGGAAGGAAAGGAAGGAAAGGAAGGAAAGAAAGGAAAGGAAGGAAAGAAAGGAAAGAAAGGAAAGAAAGGAAGGAAAGAAAGGAAAGGAAGGAAGGAAAGGAAGGAAGGAAGGAAAGGAAGAAAAGAAAGGAAGGAAAGAAAGAAGGAAAGAAAGAAGGAAAGGAAGAAGGAAAGAAAGAAGGAAAGAAAGAAGGAAAGAAAGAAAGAAAGAAGGAAAGAAAGAAGGAAAGAAAGAAGGAAAGAAAGAAGGAAAGAAAGAAGGAAAGAAAGAAGGAAAGAAAGGCAGAGGAAGGAAGGAAGAAAAAGTAGAAGAGGGAAGAAGAAGAAAGAAGAAGAAAAAAAAAAAAAAAAAAAAAAAAAGTACACTACTGACTATTCTGGGGTCACATCCAGGGCGGGTTGCTGCCTCCTATTCTGGCTACTAAACGTGTTGCTTCAGGCTTCCAATCTAGTGAGGCACAACAAAAGGACGTTTCCCTTCTTGTTTTGTTGTAAACAGGGATGTGTGAGATCACGCATTATTATTATTGCCCCAGGATCTGGAACCGGTAACGGCCAAAAGGTGATCATTGGTGGAGCATCAATCCGCTGTAGCCAAAAACGGATCAGCCAAGGAAAATATTTTGCACAAGAATCTATTGACATTTTTAAAAGTAAGAATAAGGCCTCCTTCAGGTGTCTGTGTGTTTTATTTTTATTTTTTTTTTTCCACAAACAAAAATTAATTTCATCGGCATTTCTCATTGTGGCAGTTTTTACAATCCATTTGTAGCCAGCGTTATTATTTTCATGGCCCCATAGACTTACATTGGCAAATTTGATCAAAAAGGGACACATCTTTGATTTTTGTGGAAACAGCTCTGTAGATTATGAATACATGAAAACTGAATGAGGCTCTAAGAGGAAATATGTCACCCTTTTTTTTTTTTTTGCTGAGAGCAGCATAATGTAGAGACAGAGCTCCTGATTCCAGAGATGTGTCACTTAAGGTGGTGTCACGCATAGCAACGCAGCAGCAATCACGACCAGCGATCTGACCTTATCAGGATCGCTGCTGCGTCGTTACATGGTCGCTGGTGAGCTGTCAAACAGGCAGATCTCACCAGCGACCAGTGACCAGCCCCCAGCGACGCATGGAAGCGTAACTAAGGTAAATATCAGGTAACCAAGGAAAGCCCTTTCCTTGGTTACCCGATATTTACCTTAGTTACTAGCGTCCGCCGCTCTCAGGCTGCCAGTGCCGGCTCCCTGTTCCCTGCACTCCTAGCCACAGTACACATCGGGTTAATTACCCAATGTGTACTCCAGCTACGTGTGCAGTGAGCAGGGAGCCGGCACTGGCAGCGTGAGAGCGGCGGACGTTGATAACGAAAGTAAATATCGGGTAACCAAGGAAAGGGCTTCTTGGTTACCCGATGTTTACCTTGGTTACAGCTTACCGAAGGCTGCCAGACGCCTGCTCCCTGCTCAATTTAGTTCGTCGCTCTCTCGCTGTCACACACAGCGATGTGTGCTTCACAGCGGGAGAGCAACGTCCAAAAAATGAAGGACATTCAGCAATGACCGGCGACCTCACAGCAGGGGCCAGGTCGTTGCTGGATGTCACACACAGCGACGTCGCTGCTACGTCACAGAAAATGGTGACTTAGCAGCGACGTCGTTGTCGTCGTCGCTGCTATGTGTGACACCACCTTTACTGGGCTGCTTATCGTAGTTTTGATCAAATCCCTGGTTAATCAGCAGCAGATAATCATTACAGGACTACTTGGCGTGCTGCAGGCAGTCCAGCACTTTAATGAGATCTGTATAACTGCTAGATCTGCAGCAGAGAAAACAGTGATTTTATCAAAATGACAGCACACAGCTCAGTAAGTGACACATCGCTGGAATCAGGGTCTCTGTCTCTACATCATACTGCACCAGATTTTTGCTCCCCCATCTGAGGGAAGGATTCCCTTTAATCCACCAGCGATTTATATCTATTGCCTAGTACTGGCATATTCAGGAGCGGTCCCATTAGTAATTGCTCTAGGGTTTATGTGTCATAAAATGTTCATTCATTGATTTTTATGCCAGTTGCCCCATGTAAACGGGTGATTGGTTACTGATCAGATTTTATTGGCCCATAACAACAACACTAATGTCATTCCCTGCGCACTAAGTGTTTGTTGCACTGTCTAAACAGACCAGTAAATGAGTCGAATGGCTTGAATATAACAAATTAGTGGTCTTTTAACGCCCTAGATCAAAGGGGCATTACTGAGGGCATCAACAAATTACAGAAGTACAGAAGCATTTTTCCTTAGGAGAAAGGTTACCACCTCACACTCACATGTGACTGATCCTTGAGGTCCCGAGCATCCCTAGATGGGTTCCTCCCCCCATGTGCCGTCATGTGCCTAGGTCTTTGCTGACCATGGTGTTAGTCAGCGTGACACTACTACAATAAAACATGAGGAAGGCAGTACAAATGGGTGGCGAAAGACAACACTGATTAGTTTATTCAGCAGGAAGCTTTGTAGCTGCAACAACACCTCAGCTATGCCAAGACTAGCCCCTTCAAGGTAGTCAGGATAGAGAATCATCACTGGCATGGAGTAAAGTCAGGAGTGGGTATATATAGTGGAAAGGCGTGATGAAAAAAATTCTGCAGCTGTAAGGCTAAGAGTAATATCAGCCACAGGGGAAAAAAAAAAAAAAAAAAAAGTCCTTATCCCTTTCAGCATCAAAAGAAAGTAAATGCAATACAAGATGTCACCTGCGGACGTGAGACACTCAAGTGATGCACAATTTCTGGAACAAAGCAGACATGTTTTCTGACTTATCACTTTCCTGCACAATGACATTTACAGTGTCAGTTACCCAAAAATGTGCCTTCATTAAAAACCAACATGCTGGCACAATACAACTGCAAAGCAAGAAAGACATCTGCACGTGACACATACTATGGCTCCAAATAATTGCTTTAACACTTTTTTTCTGGAGTAAAACTGGTTGTAATAGTGACTGGTGTGTGTTCCCTATTCATTATTTAAAGGGATACAACCAGCAGGATTTTCATATAAAGTAAAGCCAGTGCTATACTGGTGATAGGACGCTGAATGTAACCATAGCTTGTGTTCTGAGATTGGATGTTGTATTTCAGAAATATGTGCAAGTAAAGTTCCAGCAATGCACTATTTGATTGACAGGTGCAACAGGAAGGGAATATGGGTCAGGTTTTGCCATCTATTCCCGCCCCTGTGTGGCCTTCCTCCCCCTGTCACCGCCATAGACGTTAATTCCAGCACCTCTGTATTATCATTTCTAAGTATTGCATAAATGCTGTTGGCTGTGGGGAGCTACGGTTCATTGAGGGGACCATGAATGCCAACATGTACTGAGACATAATGAAGCAAAGCATGAGACCCTCTCTTCAGAAAGTGGGCCAACATGATCATGACCCCAAACATACCTCCAAGATGACCACTGCCTTTGTAAAGAAGCTGAGGGTAAAGGTGCTGGACCGGCCAAGCTTCTCCAGACCTAAAAAGGTATTGAGGATCTGTGGGGCCTCCTCAAACGGAAGATAGATGAGGACAAGGTCTCTAACATCCACCAGTTCTGTGACGTCGTCATGGAGGATGGAAGAGGATCCAGCGGCTCCTGTGAAGCTCCAGTGACCTCCATGCCCAAGGTTAAGGCAGTGCTTGATAACAATGGTGGCCACACAAAATATTGGCACTTTGGTCACAATTTGGCCATTTTCACTTTTGATGCCAGTGGTTTAGACATTAATGGCTGTGTGATGAGGTATTTAGAGGGATATCTTGGGACTGAAATGGGCCTCCATGTCTCATGTTGGAACAACCAGTTCCATGGACTGCTTATTGGGAGCAGCCCGCATTATTCCCATGCTCCTGCTTCCATTGTGACCACTAGTAGCCATCTAAGGGTCAGTTGAATTTATCCTTTTTTGTACCAATTTATCAGGTATAGTAACTCCACCTAGTGCCCTCAGTTCATCTCCTGAGGCCTCGTCTGCTCTGACTAGCGCTCAGTTCCTCCTGCTGTCAATCATGCTGCAGCAGTGATCCGAGGGGGGGGGGCAGTGTAAATCTGAACCCCAATGCCTTTCTTATCCCACATCACAGAGAAGGTGCAGGTTAGACTTACAACCACACTCGTCATGGCCATCTTGGAAGCAAGGAGGAACAGAACGCTGATCTAAAAAGGAGGAGGCAGGGCACCAGACCCAAGAGATAAGGGGGACTCATCCAGGTGTAGTTTTGCATTTTGAGTTTTTGGGCTGCAAAGGGCCCATATGTTCCTCTTGCACAGAGGCTTCTTCTGTCTGTGTCCCTTAGCGGCACCAGGTCTGGTGACCATACATGAAAAATGTAGTCAGACATTTTTCAGTCCTAGGATAAAAAGGGCCAAACTGCACAAATAAAATAAAATGGTCATTACATTTAGAGAACTCTTTTAGCACTGCCTATTCAGGCCAAAATACGTTTGTATTTCTTGCTTAGCCAGAGGTTCACTCAATAACCGTGCTAAGCCCAGTGCTCTGCTCATTGACGATGAACAAAGCCACGTCCTGCATTATATGAACACTCACACGGGAGGGCACAGGTCAGGTCACCAGCAAGTCAGCCAAACCGAACGGAACGCAGGGCCACAAAACAATGGTTATTTTAACATTATCTTAAAAAAGGTTCAACTTGTGAATAACCAGTTGTCTGATTGCCATTGTTAAATCATTAATGCCAGGAAAAGGAGCAGAGCGCAGTCAGAGAGGAGACGAGAGCAAGAGCGCAGTCAGAGAGGAGACGAGAGCAAGAGCGCAGTCAGAGAGGAGACGAGAGCAAGAGCGCAGTCAGAGAGGAGACGAGAGCAAGAGCGCAGTCAGAGAGGAGACGAGAGCAAGAGCGCAGTCAGAGAGGAGACGAGAGCAAGAGCGCAGTCAGAGAGGAGACGAGAGCAAGAGCGCAGTCAGAGAGGAGACGAGAGCAAGAGCGCAGTCAGAGAGACGAGAGCAAGAACGCAGTCAGAGAGACGAGAGCAAGAACGCAGTCAGAGAGGAGACGAGAGCAAGAGCGCAGTCAGAGAGACGAGAGCAAGAGCGCAGTCAGAGAGGAGACGAGAGCAAGAGCGCAGTCAGAGAGACGAGAGCAAGAACGCAGTCAGAGAGACGAGAGCAAGAACGCACTCAGAGAGACGAGAGCAAGAACGCAGTCAGAGAGACGAGAGCAAGAACGCAGTCAGAGAGACGAGAGCAAGAACGCAGTCAGAGAGACGAGAGCAAGAACGCAGTCAGAGAGACGAGAGCAAGAACGCAGTCAGAGAGACGAGAGCAAGAACGCAGTCAGAGAGACGAGAGCAAGAACGCAGTCAGAGAGAGGAAAGGCCCTCTGATGGATTTGTGCAAGAAGCTTGCCAAGTTAAAAATGTTTTTTTTTCTATTTGATAGGCTTGCTGAGGTTAAAAATAATTATCCCAGTTTTAACCACACAGTACAGGTACATGATTGCCTCTCTCCAATGCCAAAATTATGGTCGACAGGCGGCAGCAGTGAGCTCACAACTACAACGTACGAAATCCCTTAGACACTCTCTGGGCTCAGTGATAATACCAAGATAATCAGGACAAAACTTGAGCCACTGATTGACTATGGCGTTGATGTTGAGAAGTACAACATGTGACCACTGCAGACAGGCAGCACAGGACCAGTGAGATTAAGCAGAAAGTATATTTTCCTTTTATTTCAAATCTGTTTTTTTGATGGAACTGTTGTCAACATACAAACATATCATTTGTGCAATTACAATACATAAACATCATTTTCTCAATGCCGGGATAACATCCAGAAATTGTTACATTACTAAATTTCTTGGAATTCTTTAAATTATCTTTGTGCTATTACCATATAACCATTGATAAATTATAGGTTAGAATTCCCACTTCTTTTGACTTCCCGTATCCTAATATACTCATTCTCCTTGTATGTCTATTGTCTTATGAATTATTGAAAAATCTTTTCATATAAAAAATGAAACTAGAAAAATGCAGATTAATGCTCAGAAAAGAAAGAAAGGAACGATACAAGCATAAAAGAGAGGAAATTAGAGAAAAGGTGGGAGAGGGGGGAGAGCAAGAAAAGAAAAGAAAAACAGAATGGGAAAGGGAATGAGACTCCCCACCGTTTCTCAGTTCAAAAAGATCGCCAAACTCTCCACAAACTCTGGGGACTCCATGAACAGAATCCATGGTCCCCAAACTGTAGTAAATTTTCTGTGTTCCCATTTAGTTCTGCTGTCAGCTCCTCCATTCTCTGGAGGTTTTTCATCTCCTCCAACCAATCCAGCAGCGTAGGGCATCTAGTCTGTTTCCAAAATCGTGGGATAATCATAATCATACAGGCAGCCGCCAGGCAAACATCGCAACATGTCCCTTTTTTGTGTTTTAATAGCTCCTGGGCGCATAAAAAGAAGGGCAACCTGGGGGGACTTTTCTATTTCACCTCCGCTCATCTTTTTGTACAGGTAGAATACAGAGTCCCAAAAGGGTTGCAGCTTAGTACAGCTCCACCAATATTTTCTTTTATGTTCCATAGGTTAATAGAAAAATTACTCTTAAAAAAATTCTTGGTACACTTATTCCCCTGCTGCAGACTTTGAAAAATTCCTAGTTTTGCATTTATGCAGCAAAATCAGTTTTTTTTTTTCCCTGAACAAATTTTCTGCATTGAAAGTGAGTGGTACCAAAACCATTACCAAGAAGCGTGCACGTGTGTGTGTATGCGTGTGTATGCATGTGTATGTGTGTATGCATGTGTATGGGTGTATGCATGTGTGTGTGTGTGTGTGTGTGTGCGCATGTGTATGCATGTGTGTGTGCGCATGTGTATGCATGTGTGTGCGTGCGCATGTGTATGCATGTGTGTGCGTGCGCATGTGTATGCATGTGTGTGCGTGCGCATGTGTATGCATGTGTGTGCGTGCGCATGTGTATGCATGTGTGTGTGCGCGCATGTGTATGCATGTGTGTGTGCATGTGTATGCATGTGTGTGTGTGTGCGCATGTGTATGCATGTGTGTGCGCATGTGTATGCATGTGTGCGTGCGCATGTGTATGCATGTGTGCGTGCGCATGTGTATGCATGTGTGTGCGCGCGCATGTGTATGCATGTGTGCGTGCGCATGTGTATGCATGTGTGTGTGCATGTGTATGCATGTGTGTGTATGCATGTGTGGGTATGCGTGTGTATGCATGCGTGTGTGTGTATGCATGCGTGTGTGTGTATGCATGCATGTGTATGTATGCATGCATGTGTGTGTATGCATGTGTGTGTATGCATGCGTGTGTGTATGCATGCGTGTGTGTATGCATGCGTATGTGTATGCATGCGTGTGTGTATGCATGCGTGTGTGTGTGCGCATGCGTGCGTGCGTGCGTGTGTGTGTGTGTGGCCATAACCAGCAATGTGTCACTTACTGGGTTGCTTGCTGCAGTTTTGATTAAAATCCTTGTGTTCTGCAGATCTAAAGGCCCTGTCACACACAGAGATAAATCTGCGGCAGATCTGTGGTTGCAGTGAAATTGTGGACAATCAGTGCCAGGTTTGTGGCTGTGTACAAATGGAACAATATGTCCATGATTACACTGCAACCACAGATCTGCCAAAGATTTATCTCTGTGTGTGACAGGGCCTTAAGGTACCAGTTCATTGAATGCTGAACTCCATCACCCCACTGATTGGCAACTATGTACACAGTGCATAGCTTTATTGCCTATCAAACAAGTGGGGGCAGGATTAGAAATTTCAACCATCAATTAGATTGCTTCTATGAGTTCACGCCTGTAAATGTTTGTGTTCCTTAAATGTAATTTATTTACCCAAAGAACGTGCATTAGGTTCATGACCTTTAATACTTTCAGGTTCAGCATGAGCAAACAATAAGCATCACAACATGCTGTAATTGGCGGGGCCTCGGATCACACCCCCCCCATATACAACTCTGCTGACCGTGATTGATGGGTCATTCTTGTGGGTGACCTACTCCCCGACTGAAATCTCATGCAGGCACGGATGTTACTGGGGGCAGCACACATGCAGAAGGATAGCCAGACACTCGCAATGTCTGAGGACGTTATTGCGCAAGCGTCGCCCCCAGGAATGAACCCTGCATGTACAGGCCAAGCCGTACCCACGATCAGTGTTTGCAGCATATTGGATGCAGAGTGTTTTTGCGGTGTCCAAAACGCTGCGTTGTACAGTACAAGCACAGTGGATGAGATTTCCAGAAATCTCATGCCTACAACCCGCAGTGTAAACTGACCTGCGATGCGGCTTTCCGAGCCACAGCATAAACGGATCTGCGATGCGGCTTTCCGAGCCACAGCATGTCAATTCTTTGCTGCGGAGTTGCAAGCGTCCTCATAGGGACAACACAGCGAGAGACCGCAGCGCACTGAACCCTGATCATGGGCACGAGCAGCTGCGTTATCCTGTGGAGACTCGCGGCTCAACAGGTCAGGACCAACCGCGCTCAGGACAAAGCGGGTCCCGATCGTGGCATGTACCGGTACACACTCATTTCCATAAGAATTCACCAATGAATTTCTAGAAAACAGAGATATGGACTCATAATACAAAGGTATAGACGTAATCATCATTACAGGTACAGGCGTTACTCTAGGATTTAAAAACCTGCTGACGGGTTTCCTTTAGGCTGCAGATTGCAACGTGCGTATTCATTTTGTTCCTTGGGTTTACCAAGCTCCCGACTACAATATAATCCAAAATCACCATAATTGTTTGCGACAGAATAAAGCTGATGACCGCATTTCATTTCCAGCTGTTCTAGTTTATTTGTTGAGCTGAAATTGTAAGAAAAAAGTCACAAACAATTACATTTCCCGCGTAGCCACAGAAAGAAAGATTACAAAACAGTCATAGGAGCGCGCTGACATTTGGTGCATAACAAATAGAAATATGCAGGCGTTTCTTTATCATCGGGTCTCCGTGACCAGAGTACGCCTGGTTAGTTTTTCTCTAGTAACACCAGAATCTAAACCAGACAAGAAAAAGTAATAGCCTGGAATCTAGAAACAAAAAAAAAAAAGTGCAGTGTATGGAAAATAAGCGCACTGACCATAGAGAAGGGCGACAATATATACCCAGGGCTGGATTAAAGGGAACCTGCCACCAGGATTTCCCCTATGAGCTGTGGCCAACACCAGTGACCCCTTATATACAGCATTCTAGAACACTGTATATGGCTGTGCCCACGCTGTGTTTTTTCTTGCAGATTTTAATCAATACTGAAAGAAATAACTGCACCCCGGCAAAGTCTCAGAATCCTGACTTGCAAATTTTTTACTTGTAGATTTTGATGCAGGAAATAAAAAAAAATCTGCAGCATGTAAAATTCTTTCTGCAAATATAATCCACTGCACTTCTCGTGATCGATCCCTGCAGTGGATTATATCTGTCAGTACTGCACTCACAGCATTGACACTTCGCCTCCCACACCAGGCATCCAGCATGGTGTGTGAGGTGATCTGTAGCTCAGCAACCCGGGGTCGTCTTGGTGGAGAGTCAGGGTTGCCATGACAACAGTCAAGTCCCTGTGATCACATTCCAGGAACCTGATCGACAGGGAGAGGTAAGCAATCTCTCTCCCTGCCTCCTGAATGCTGCGATCACACCATAGGCAGTGGGAGCCAGGCCCCAGCTGTAATATCAGCCAGAGATCCGGTAGTGATCACAGGTAGCACATCGCAGGAACCCCCGTAATCACAATTCAGGATAAAACGCCACAAAGACGTGTAAAAAAGTGAGGGTTTTTTGCTGTGTTTTTCCTGAGAAAATATGCAATTTTGTGTACACACAAATCTGCTATGTGGGCACATACCCTAAGAGACCAGGTCTCTCTGTAGAACATAAAAAACAGCTTTATAATACGTACCTAGGGGGCGGTCCGGTCCGATGGGTGTCGCTCTCAGTCCGGTGCCACATCCATCTTGGGCAATCGCCGTCCTCTTGCCCAGCCCCGTACAGGACACGTGCTGCATCATCCACACAGAGGTCTCCATTGTTCTCCTGCGCATGCGCACTGATCTGCCCAGCTGAGGACAGAGCAAAGTAATGTAGTGTGTATGCACAGGCGGTCTTTGACCTTTTCTCGCGCCTGCGCATTACAGTACTTTGATTTGCCCTCAGCTGGGCATATCAAAGGGCGCATGCGCAAGTGTGCAGTGGAGGCCTCTCTGTGAATGAGACAGGACGTGCCATGCACCCAGGGCTGGGCAGGAGGATGGCAATCGCAAGAAGAGAAAAGGCGCGGGACTGAGACCAGCGACACCCATTGGAGCGGACCCCATCTAGGTAAGTATTATAAAGGTGTTTTTTTATGTTATACACAGCAGCCTGGGCTCTTATATACAGTATTCTGGAACGCTGTATATAAGGGCACACTGGTGGTGGCCTCAGCTTATAAGGGAAAATCATGGTGACAGGTTCCCTTTAACAAGTAAAATGGGAGAGAACCTGCACCAGCACATAATGTAAAGGAGCGATTTCTCCTTTAATCAGCTGATCGGTGGGGATGTAAACATAAAACAAAGCGATTATAATCCGTGTATACATTGACTTTGAACACGTCGGCCCCTTTATAGTACTGGAGATGTAGCTCGGTCTTGGGGCTGGATCGCTTTACATTAAAGTCTTATTTCATGGCCAGAGATATCTGATTAATCCCCGTGCACACTGTGAACGCTAAACCTGGTTACACAAGAACAATGACTAAATGCTCCGTCATGTCGCTGTATGAGACATGTGATGTGGATGATGTTACAGAAAACCCTCTTTGTTGTGCCTTCAAGCAGCCGTGCTCGGAGCATCACACACGTGGCACGGAGCGAGCCTGGATTATCCTCCTTCAGAGGCTCACATTTCCCCAACAATATTACTCATTGTCGTCTTATACACTATTCTTTTTAAAGAGAATTCTTAAGTCTCCTTTGTGGATTTGGTTTTCATACAGATAACCCAAAGTCATCAGTAATAAGAAAAGTGTTTAAAAAGCACGAAGCAAACGAAACCCAAAAATATTCTACAATGTCTCCTGCACATGGAAAAGGCATGTGCACCGTCACAACGGGTCTGTATTGTGGTCCCACAGGAAAGAGTCGGCAGGTATTGTGTCTTCCCATAAAAGAAGTATTCCTAGAATTGCGCGATACATTGTGGGATGCAAATTTTTTTCCTAGAAATGCTCCTTTAATAAAAAGCATTACTTAATAGTATACATTTTAAAATCATGTATGAATCGAATCTAAAGGGGGCTTTACACGGTAGCGATATCGGTAGTGTGCGTACCCGCCCCCATCGTTTGTGCGGCACGGGCATATCGTTGCCCGTCGCGCACAAATTCGCGCTCCCCCATCTCACGGCTTACCTGCCCTGCGACGTCGCTCTGGCTGGCGATCCGCCTCCTTTCTAAGGGGGCTGGTCGTTCGGCGTCACAGCAACGTCACACGGCAGGCGTCCAATAGAAGCGGAGGGGCAAAGATGAGCGGGACGTAACATCCCGCCCACCTCCTTCCTTCCACATTGGCGGTGGAGGCAGGTAAGGAGATGTTCCTCGTTCCTGCGGTGTCACACACAGCGATGTGTGCTGCCGCACGAACGAGGAACAACATCGCAAATGATCGTAAACGATTTTTTGTTTTAGGACGACCTCTCCGCGGCAAACGATTTTGGCCGCTTTTATGATCGTTTTAGGTCGCACATACTTACACACTTGTCACACGCTGCGATATCGTTAATGACGCCGGATGTGCGTCATTAACGACGTGACCGCGACGATAATATTAACGATATCATAGCGTGTAAAGCCCCCTTAAGGGTTCGGTTCCACTTGCGATTTTCACGGACGAGTGCAATCCAATAAAACAACAGATTGCCCTCGCACCAGTGTTAATCAGGCAGAGTCCTTCTGCTATTTTTTCCTCAGCTATAATCGTACTGAGGATCAAATCACAGCATGCTGCGTAGATCGCACCAGACTTGCTAATGCAAGTCTATGAATTCGAGAAAAATATTGCACGGTATTACACACGCATGTCATACGGATGCTAGGTGAGAAAAAAAAAAATTAGCACTCACATAAACATACGCAAGGCCAAACGAACGCAAGACTTAAAAAAGACAAAATGCTAAAAAGAAAAACTAAAGACAAAAACTAAAAAAAAAAAATGAATAAAAAATAGAAAAAACCCAAGACAAAAAAAAAACAAAACTAAAAACTAACGACAAATTAAAACAAAAAGAGAAACTAAAAAAGGACAACACTAAGGCTACTTTCACACATCCGGTTTGAGCCCTGCGGCTCAATCCGGCTGTGAAAACTATGCAACGGATGCGGCGAAAACACCGCATCCTTTGCATAAGTTTTTACATGCGGCCGGTCCGTTTTTTTCCGGTTGCGGCATGCTACTGAGCATGCGCAGTGGAAAATACCGCATGCGGCGACCGGATGCGGTTTTTTCCGCATCGCGCCGCATCCGGCCTCCATAGGGATGCATTGAAAAATGCGCCGCAGCGGCCGGATGCGGCGCGATGCGGTGTTTTTTGCCGGAGCAAAAAACGTTGCAGGGAACGTTCGATCCGGCCGCCGCATCGGCTACATCTGCCGCATGCGGCAAAAACCGGACCGAACGCAAGCCCCTGCGGCACAATGCGGCACTAATGTAAGTCAATGCAAAAAAAAAACGCAATCGGCGTTACAAAAGCCGGTTGCGGTTTTTCTGCAGAACGCCGTATTGTGCCGCAGAGCAAAAATCCGGATGTGTGAAAGTACCCTTAAAGGACAACACTAAAAGGACAACACTAAAAGGACAACACTAAAAGGACAACACTAAAAGGACAACACTAAAAGGACAACACTAAAAGGACAACACTAAAAGGACAACACTAAAAAAGGACAAAGACAAAAACAAAGACAAAAACAAAGACAAAGAAACCAACAGAATAATACATAATCTTTACCTCTGCAGGTCATTGGGTTGCATACAAACTCTTTTTGAGGCTCCATGAAGGTCTATGTTTCATTGCATCACAGGGTTTGCGGAAAGCACAATGATTTCTTGTGAACTTCTCTTTTTAGGATCTATTTCTGACAATTCATAGACCTAAAGACTTATTCTGGCCATAAACTCATGATTCTGGCAGGTCAACATACGTCACTATTAATTAATCAATGTTCAGCCTGGCTTCAAAATAGAGAAGTTGATAAAACTCCACCAAAATATCACGGCTGACATTTAGCATAGCGTAAACAGTAGTATTTTAGTTGTTGAATTTTATTTTTTCCACTCCCCAAAAAAATATTACTATTGGATTACTAAAGTCAAAACTAAACTTTACTGGTTCAAATTCTGAAAAATGGAAAATTGTTTGAGATATTGAAATTGACACTGCAGAGGGACTGTCAGCACAGAATGACTGTTCAAAGTACAGGAGCTCGGTGCACACTTGGTGTGACCAAACATTTAAATCAAACCCTCCCCTCCCCAAACTACTCTTATTTGATAGTTAGCGCTGGTTTACTAGAGTCAGAGAAGGGAAGAGATAGATGGAACACAAGCAGATGGGAAGTTGCACTTAAATGTTTGGCCGCATCATAGTGCTTGTGTGCTTGGTTTGAACAGTCATTCTGTGCTGAAAGAGTCCCTTTAAGATGACTGAAAAAATAAAAACACCCTCACAGGAAAACAGGTCATTGTGGAAGCCTAAAGGACCTGTAAATCCACAACCTCTTAGAAAAAGAAAATACAGTGCATGTGAACATTCTGGCCAGGCCGTACAGCAGATTTTAAAAGGGACTGACACCAGGTTTGTGCTACATACTCTAAGAACAACATAATGTAGAGACAGAACCAGCCTCCAGCCATGTATCACTTACTGGGCTGCTTGTTGTGGTTTTTATAAAAACATTGTTTTATCAACAAAAGCATATGATTACAGGACTAATTTGTCTGTTGCCAGGTGGTCCAACTCCACCCCTACACCACCGATTGGCAGCTTTCTGCTTATTCACATGGAAAGCTGCCAATCAGTGGTGTGGACGGGGTTATACAGCACTCAGCCTTCAAGAATTGGTAGATCTGCAGGAGATAAACTGTGATTTTATTGTAGGGGGGGGGTATCAGGGTTATGTCCACCCCTGCAGAAGCACACTGGTGGTCTATTTTAATGTAATAATATATATGTGTATTGTGTAAAATGGTCACCAGGTGGCAGTGTGGTAGCACGGCTGTCCTGGCACCTAGGTGAGCAGGGAAAGAGTTAAAAAAGAGGAGGAGACTAAGAGGTATAACAGGGTGAGATAGGAAGTAGAGAGCAGGAGAGTCTCCCAGTAGCAGTGGTATACAGAAGCCCCCTATGTAAATGCTGACCCTAAGGGTCACCCCTACGATCTCGGATATGCGGGATCCTGAAAAGGATTGACCCAGAAGCGGGGTATAGTCCGGTCGGTCGGGGGATTGGGGTCAGATTCTTCTTGGCTTGAAACACCAGAAGATTTCCTTCACGAGACCGAAGGTCTGTTGCGCCCTAAAGGAGAAGGATATGTCTGGTTCCTCGTCTGAGCACGGCCGGGGAACACAGTCATGTGTGGTACTTCATGAGCGCAAGTAGTCCTGTGGGTGGGATGAAGTGGCCCAAAAGACTTCATGATCCGGTCGGTGCAAGAGTGACAATGAGCGGAGGGATGAGGGGGCCTAGCAGTGTCTCATGGAACCCAGGTGCCAGAAGTACAGATTGCTGTGAAATTTCATACTGGAATGGAGTATAGAAGGAACCTTAATGGGACACGTAACGGTGCCGGAGTGATGTGGCCCGAAGTAATGCAGGAGTTGAAGAACAATAAAGACAGTTTGTTTAAGAATTCAAGCCCTGGCTTTATTAACTGTGTGCAAGACTGTAGTGCCGCCTGGACTGTGGCGGAGTCCTCCTGTGTGTGGTGTGGTGACGGGGAGGCATGGGGTTAATGAGCAGCTGTGCTGCGGCCTGCTGACCCCTGCACACACAACTTAGGCTGCTTTCACACTACGTCTTTTTAACATGCGTCCTGAACGTTTTTTTAACGCAGAAACGGATGCAGTGCAAATGCGTTTTCATTTCAATGCATTTGCAATGGACTCGCGTTAACATGCGTTCACCTGCGTTTGCGTGCGTTATAGTCAGGATCCAGCGACTTGCAGTTTTTTAACATCTTTCAAAAACGCTACTTGTAGCGTTTTTGAGCTGCGTCCAACTTCTGCGAATTGCTGGATCCTGACTAAACAGCATGCAAACGCAGGTGAACGCTGGCATGCTGATAGACAGGATCCTGCGTGCTCTACTGAGCATGCCCAGAAGCCAGCCTCCGTGATCAGTCTGTCTTTCCCCCTTCCTCCCCTTCCTCTCTCTCCCACCTGAGAGCTGCGGACACTCGTAACCAAGGTAAATATCGGGTAACCACTTATCTTACTTACCCGATGTTTACGTTGGTAACGTGTGCAGGGAGCCCGGCTCCTAGCAGCTGCAGACGCTTGTAACCAAAGTAAATATCGGGTATCCAAGCAAGTATACCCGATGTTTACCTTGGTTACGAGCCTCGCAGCTGTCAGACGCCGGCTCCCAGTCTGGCACGTTTAGTTCCCATCACTACCGATCACATGACTCCAATGCCCGCCCCTAAACATCCAGTGACAGGATCCTGCAAAGTAACACGTGTTTGCATGCATTTTTTGCTGTAAAAGCAGGATCTGCTTTTGCAGCAAAAAACCGTTCAGGACGCATGTTAAAAAGACGTAGTGTGAAAGCAGCCTAAGGCTACTTTCACACATCCAGATTTTTGCTCTGCGGCACAATACGGCGTTCTGCAGAAAAACCGCAACCGGCTTTTGTAACGCCGGTTGCCTTTTTTTTTTGCATAGACTAACATTAGTGCCGTATTGTGCCGCAGGGGCTTGCGTTCGGTCCGGTTTTTGCCGCATGCGGCAGATTTAGCCGATGCAGCAGCCGGATAGAACATTCCCTGCAACGTTTTTTGGTCCGGCAAAAAAAAAAAAAACGCATCGCGACGCATCTGGCCGCTGCGGCGCATTTTCAATGCATGCCTATGGATGCGGCGCGATGCGGAAAAAACGCATCCTGCCGCCGCATGCGGTTTTTTCCACTGCGCATGCTCAGTAGCGTGCCGCAACCGGAAAAAAACGGACCGGCCGCATGTAAAAACTTATGCAAAGGATGCAGTGTTTTCACCGCATCCGTTGCATAGGTTTCACAGCCGGATTGAGCCGCACGGCTCAAACCGGATATGTGAAAGTAGCCTTACACTGCCTGCCCCGTGCCAGCTGCCACCACATTATCAAACTGTTGCAAGCAGCACACACAACTGGAATCAGAGCTTCTGGCCATACCTCACTGCGGCTCTCTGATAGGGTAGCAAAAACTTGGCGACAGATTGCCCTTAAGAGAGAATCTCATCCTGGACAGTGAATAAGTCTATTCCATTAATAACACATACATATAAACACACACATGTAATAAAGTATAATATATATATATATATATATATATATACACACACATATACACATATATATACATATACACATATATATACAAATAACATATATATTAAAATTTATTTTATTTTTTAGATTCTGATGTAGTGTAAACTGCAGCAGAGGACGAGAGGAAGGTGATAACGTGTGTGATAGACAGAATGCAAAAATACAAACTGAAAGGACAAGAGTCAGGGATAGCGGTGTAATGCGATACAGATATTGCAATTCGCTGACCACTATTTCCGTTTCGCTTTATTTGGAATTGTGAGAGCAGAGAAATGAACGGGCTGGCAAAAAAGTAGAAAACGGGGATATAGACAGTAGCTGGGGGGGGGGGGGGACCCTATACAGTAGATGTGCTCCTTCCTGTACAGTAAAAAGACCCCAAAATATTTGGTTACTTCCAAACACTAAGAATCTTCATACAAATTGTATGGCAATGTTATCTGGACATAGTAGAGCATGCATATCACAAAGCTGTATAGAGAGGTTATTCGGGGTGTATTGTGTAGACTGGTTGTGCACTGTGTGGTGTTGATTCTTAAAGGGGTTGTCCACTACTTTTACATTGATGACTTATCCTAAGGATAAACCATCAATGTCTGGTCTGGCATCTCCACCGATCAGCTGTTTTCGGTGGCCGGAAATGCTCAGTTCCAGAGCTGCCCCTTCTTCTGATGGTGGTCGCGTCCATGGACTGCACATCCACCGCACATCAATAGGATGTGCTGTACCCAGACTCGGCAGCTATCAGAAGATGGGACAGCATTCCTGGTTGCCGGGAACAGCTAATCGCGTGGGGAAGAGGGGGTGCGTTGTGTCAGACCCTAGCCTATCAGACATTGGATAGGCCATCAATGTAAAAGTAGTGGACAACCGTTTTTAAAAGGTCACCAAGAAAATACAGTCCAATCTCCAATCTGCAGGCACCATGTTATAGAGCGGGGGGAGCAGAGTAGATTAATATCGTTTTGTAAGAACTCTTTATTCATTTAGAACTCTGATTTCTCTGGGCTTGTTGGACAAGTGGGCGGTCCTATCAGTGAATGACAGCTGTCTCTGTATGCACAATTATGTAAGGAAGGCTGTCAATCACTTATAAGATTATTAAATCACCGGGTATACCGGATCTTTTCTTACAAAATTCTTACCAGATCTGCTCAGCGCCCCCTGCTCTATGACATACCCGCAGAGTGGACGCATTTTCATGGTGACTGGGTCCCTTTAAACATTGTACAGTGCTATATTTTTGGAGGTGTGGGCTGGACATTCACATTACACCATACTAGAGGTATGTGTACCAGATCTTTCAGGTGGATTCCGCTGGGAATGCCCCTGAAATGGTGCAGAGGAAAATGAAAATACACAGCACAACACCAGACATTACTGTGCACATCCAGGCTTAAGTGAATTCTTTTAAAATGCTTCAGGACTTGCGATTAAAAGTAGGAACATCATTCTTCAGGCGGCTTCGTTTGGAAGCGGATTACACTTTTTGGGTTGAAAGTACAAAAGGAGAAGACGCCGGTGGCAGAAACCATGCAAAGAAGGACAGCAAAACTGCCAGCGAAGCAGCTTCAGGAGAAAGACAGTCAGGTCTCTCCTGAAGAAGCTTAGCCTAGGAAACCTCAGAGTAAGGCTGAGTTCACATGCCCAGTTATCATCTGTTAAGCGGGCTTTACATGCAGCGATATCACTAGCGAGCACACCCGCCCCCACCGGTTGTGTGTCACGGGCAAAAATCGCTGCCCGTGGCGCGCAACATCGCTTACACCCGTCACACATACTTACCTGCCTAGCGACGTCGCTGTGGCCGGCGAACCGCCGCCTTTCTAAGAGGGTGGTTCGTGCGGTGTCACAGCGACGTCACTAAGCGGCCGCCCAATAGAAGCGGAGGGGCGGAGATGAGCGGGCCGAACATCCCGCCCACCTCCTTCCTTCCTCATTGCATGCGGTTGCAGGTACGATGTTGTTCGTCGTTCCTGCGGTGTCACACGTAGCGGTGTATGCTGCTGCAGGAACGATGAACAACATCGTACCTGCAACAGGAACGATAATCGGGATAGGAACGATGCGTCAACGATCAACGATATGTTGAGTATTTTTGACAGTTACCGGTCGTTCTTGTGGTGTCACAGGCAATGACGTCGCTAACGAGGCCGGATATGCGTCACGAATTCTCGTTAGCGATGTCATTGCGTGTAAAGCCCACTTTAGAATGGATCCTGCAGCTATCTGTTGGCAAAAAAAATTCGGCACACAACACTTTCTTGTCCATTTCGAAACACAAGAAAAATGGGGGCCCCTGTACAAGAACAATATCTGGGCCCTCTGCAGCCCAATAGCTCATAACAAAAGATTCCTCTTTCTTTGGAGGTGGATGTGACCTCCTTACTTCTTGGGCACCTTCACAGATTACACCAATGATATGTCGGCCCCTGCATCACCCTAAGAGATTTCCATTAATAGTATGAAAGTCTTGAGATTGACTACAGCTTCATACAACCTAGAATTCATTTCATTAGCAGGAGCCGACTTGGGCTGCTATCACACATCCGGCTTGAGCTCTGCGGCTCAATCCGGCTGTGCAAGCTATGCAACGGATGCGGTGAATACACCGCATCCTTTGCATAAGTTTTTTACATGCGGCCAGTCCGGTTTTTGCCGCTTGCGGCATGCTACTGAGCATGCGCAGTGGCGAAAACCGCATGCGGCAGCCGGATGCGGTTATTGCCGCATCCGGCCGCCATAGGCATGCATTGAAAAATGCGGCGCGATGCAGGTTTTTTTGCCGCACGAAAAAACGTGCCAGGCAACGTTCCATCCGGCTGCCGCATCGGCTAAATCTGCCGCATGCGGCAAAAAACGGATGGAACGCAAGGCCTTGCGGCACTAATTAAAGTCTATGCAGAAAAAATGCAACCGGCAGCAAAAAAAAAAAAAAAAAGGTTGCGATTTTCCTGCAAAGTGCCGGATTGTGCCGCATTGCAGAAATCGGAGGTGTGAAAGCAGCCTTACAGCTAATCTGCCTATGAGGCAATAGTACCTGTGACACCCAACACCTTGTATTTCAAGTTCTTCAAAGCAAGTGAGAGGGTGGAAGAAAACACAAGAGGTTGCTCCACTTTAAAATAAAAAAAAAAAAAAATAAGAAAAAATAATGACAGGCATAAGATTGATTGGAATTTTAAAAAGGATTTTCCGTTTTTGATTCTGCACCAGAAAAGTCATGTCAACAGAAGGAAAAAAAAAAAAAAAAAAAGTATGGCCATGGCGTAAGATGGCTCTGCAAAAAAATACTCAATATCTTGTAAGAACAGGCATCAGTTCTCGATTTCATGAACGTATGATCGAGTTTGGTCTGGAAGATTTGCTGCCTATCTGCACAGTTTATATATCTGTTCCAAAGGAACCTCACAGCTGTGTCTTGAGACGTTCCCACAGAGAAAGCATAACAATGGTTAGTGAGACTAATTAAATCAGCTGTTAAAGGGCAACTCACATTATTTGGAAGAGTTCTTAAAGGGAACCAACCATCAGGATTTTCGTGTATAAGCTGCAGCCAGTGCAGTACTGGCACTATCAGGCACGGTCTGTACATGCCATCAGGGGGCAGCTCGGGTGTTTAGGCAGTGAAATACAACTTTATAAAGTTTGAAATTTCGTGCACTTTTTGATTGACATGTGCACCTCTGCAGATAATGTGTCCGGGCGGGTTATGCACGTGTTCCCCGCCCCCCCCCCCCCCCCCCCCCCCCGCCACCTGTTCCTCCCTCTCTCCCTCTGGCTGTATGTAAATATCTAATCTTCAGAAACATGGCGCCGGAGTGGGCCTCTGCGCATAGCGCTTATCTCCGGCGCCATGTTTCTGAAGCCCCCGCATTACACAACTTGGTGTCTGAGAGGGCGGCGCATGCGCCCTCGTTTCTTCACAGCCCGTTGTGACCGCGGGAGCGCGCGCGATTAGAACAGGACAGAACAGCTGACCGGAGGACGCGATTACCTGCTGCTCCTGTATCGTGCCACCCCAGGACACCGGGCCAACACACCAGCCGGTGTGACATCGCTGTGGCGCCGCCCTCTCAGACACCAAGTTGTGTAATGCGGGGGCTTCAGAAACATGGCGCCGGAGATAAGCGCTATGCGCAGAGGCCCACTCCGGCGCCATGTTTCTGAAGATTAGATATTTACATACAGCCAGAGGGAGGGAGGGAGGAACAGGCAGCGCGGGGGGGGCGGGGAACACGTGCATAACCCGCTCGGACATCAGGAGAGAGGGAGGAACAGGCGGCGGGGGGGGCGGGGAACTCCTGCATAACCCGCCCGGACATCAGGAGAGAGGGAGGAACAGGCTGGTGGGGGGGCGGGGAACTCCTGCATAACCCGCCCGGACATTATCTGCAGAGGTGCACACGTCAATCAAAAAGTGCACGAAATTTCAAACTTTATAAAGTTGAATTTCACTGCCTAAACACCCGAGCTGCCCCCTGATGGTATGTACACACTGTGCCTGATAGTGCCAGTACTGCACTGGCTGCAGCTTATACACGAAAATCCTGATGTTTGGGTCCCTTTAAGTGTTTTCTGATACCAGCAAAGTCAATGAGAATCCTGCAGTCTCCTGTACAGGTCGAGTCTGTGCTCCTTGCAGATCTTTCAGCGTTTTGGCAACAGATTTCTCCTATCTTAATGAATAAGAAAAATCTGCACCAAAAACAAACTGAAAATACAAAAAAAAAAAAATAAATAAACTTTTTTTGCAGCTGCATTCATAGGGGGGTGTTACACGCTAAGATATATCGGGCGATATGTCGTCGGGGTCACGTTGATATTGACGCACATCCGTAGCGTGTGACAGCTACGAGCGACTGAACGAGCAAAAATACTCACCTTATCGTTGCTTGTTGACACGTCGTTCATTTTCATAAAATCGTTCCTCCTTCTGTGCGCAGGTTGTTAATCGTTCCAGAGGCAGCATACATCGCTCCGTGTGACACCCCGGGAACAGCGAACAACAACTTACCTGTGTCCCGCCGGCAATGAGGAAGGAAGGAGGTGGGTGGGATGTTACGTCCCGCTCATCTCCGCCCTTCCGCTTCTATAGGCCGGCTGCCGTGTGACGTCGCTGTGATGCCGAAAGTCCGCCGCCCACAGCAAGGTCCGTGACGCACAAACAATGGGGGCGGGTGCGATCGCATGATATATTGGCACGTGTAACGCCGGCTTTAGGCTCTGTTCACACTAGAAAAAGGATTTTTCATAAGAAATTTCTTGAGTCTAAAAGATTAGCGCACTTGCAGTAAAAAAAAAAAAACGCATCAATAACGCACCGAAAACCGCATGCGTTTTTGATGCATTTTTTCCGCAGGTTGGTCCCTGCGGTTTTTTTTTTACCATTACCTATGGTGACATGCTCATTCTTTTTGTCAAGAAATTCTGCAGGGAGAATTTTTTTTTTTTTCCTCAAGAAAAATCAGTGTGCGCACAGCTATTTTTTTCCATAGGTTTTGCTGGGGAATGTCTGCAGAAGGGTTACAACCATTTTCTCAAGAAATTTCTGCAGCAAAAACTCAAAAAAAAAAAACCCGCAGTGTGTGAACAAGGCCTTACTTCACACATCACTTTTTTGCCATCAGTCACAATCAGTCAGCCCGACTGAACAACGGATCAGTTGCAGATTGTGGAAAAACTAATGCGAAGGATGCATTTAAAAAACGGATCCGTTATACCTGTTTTTGTCAGGCCAAACATTGAAAACCTATATATACTGTGTGGAGACAGCAAGAGAGAGAGAGCAAGAGAGAGAGAGCAAGAGAGAGAGAGCAAGAGAGAGAGAGCAAGAGAGAGAGAGCAAGAGAGAGAGCGCAAGAGAGAGAGCGCAAGAGAGAGAGCGCAAGAGAGAGAGAGCAAGAGAGAGAGAGCAAGAGAGAGAGAGCAAGAGAGAGAGAGCAAGAGAGAGAGAGCAAGAGAGAGAGAGCAAGAGAGAGAGCAAGAGAGAGAGAGCAAGAGAGAGAGCAAGAGAGAGAGCGAGCGAGATTTTTCTGACCAGCAATGAATTTACAGCTCATCTGAGCATGCTCAGTAAAAAAAAAAAAAGTCGCCCGCTTCCGTCATTTGACGGATTTGGACGGATCCTGCGCCCATAGGCTTCCATTACACCAAACGACGGATCCGTCACTATCAGTTTTTTGGGTTTTTTTTTTTACGTATACAGAAAGTTACGGTGGACGTAGTCTCCGTCTGACGTACACACATTTTTCGACCCGTTCGACAGGTGAAACGTGGAGGCCAGCCGTCGCTAATACAAGTCAATGAGAAAAAAAAAAAAACAAAAACAAAAAACTGATCCAGCGCTGGATCTGTTTTTTTTGCAAAACTCAACGGATTGTGACTGATGTGTAAAAGGGGCCTTACTGATAAGAGGCAAAATTTCTCCACCAAACCCTAAATGTGTGCACATCTCTGGCTTGTTTTGGTTCCTTGAGGACGGATTTAGGAAATCATGTCTAAGCACTGCACCATACTAATGAGGAGGACTTCCATCAGGTTCAATGAAATCAGGGCATTAATTAATATAAAGTACAATACTGTATCCACAAATGAAAATTGATAGACATGCTATATAGTATATACTGTACAGTGGTATACAGTATATATGTACAGAAAGTTACCTCCAGAGCGGGTCAGAGCGCGGTGAAAGGACAGAACCCGAAGTGTGCACGGTGAGTATTTGCTCTTATTGCAAAGCATTGCTCTTAAACAAAGTCAAATTTGTAAAAAGCTTTGCTTGTCTTGCAAAACGCTCTCAAACCAAGTTACTCTTAATCCAACGATCTACTGTATTTAGAAAAAGCCTCTCCCATCAGTTGTACAGGGATGTGGCCACTATTGCAGAGTACTGAACCACCCCTTTAATCCCAAACCACTTTAAGAGGGTAATTTTTGGAATTTCTGTACCCTGAAGGAATCGCTGAACGATGTTCTGCTAAATATTGATTATTGAATGGAAATGACACAATTCAGTATGTAATGGCCACCTGACCATGGTGCTCCAGGCCTCCGGGGACGTGCTCATTGGCTGAATATCACTGAAAAACAGCAAATTTTCATCTACGGAGGAGGCAAAAATGAGTTTGCAGCTCCGCCATAAAACTGCACAATAACCGCATTGATGAAGGCCACATGCAACTTTTATTACAGTCAGAAGGGTCAAGTATCGAGAAAAGATCACATTTCATCAACGGCTGGTGACAAAAGGTCCAAAGGACATGGTAGAAAGCGGTGACATCACAGCAACGAGACGACTACACCGAGAATGATCTGTATGAATTCCCGGCGTAACAGGACATGTTATAAGCAAATCCGCCCACACGCCAGTGCCGACAAGCACAGAGCACATGCCAGTACACACGCCCGCTATCTGAGGAATGTCCTCCATACCAGAGATTGTACAGGGGCCAACTACACACTACAACTCCCAGCATGCACGTGCCCACATCCAGGTCACACCATGGGTTTGTCTCTTCTGTGTCAAGCAGCAGCTATTTCTGCAGCTGCTGTTTTCTTACAGCTTTTGCAGCTGTTCACCAAGAGTGCCACGGTCCTCAGCAGTTGAAGTAATGCAGCTTACAGATTATTTTTTTTTAAGTTTTTGCTTACAGATTCCCCTCCTCCACCAAAGAAGGATTTTCATATATAAAGTAAAGCCAGTGCTATACTGGTGCTAGGACGCTGAATGTAACCATAGCTTGTGTTGAGAGACTGGATATTTTAGTTCAGAAATGTGTGCAAGTAAAGGTCCAGCAATGCACTGCTATTTGATTGACAGGTGCAACAGGAAGGGAATATGTGGGTCAGGTCTTGCTATCTATTCCCGCCCCTGTCTGCCTACCTGTCACAGTCATGCACAATAATTGCAGCGCACTATCATTTGGAATTATTGCATACAAGTCTTCACCAAGATGGTGTCCGAGTTGGCGCCTGCGCCATCTTTGTGAACACTCTTCTTTCAGCAGACTGCCATATGCACTACGTGAGGACGGCGCATGGGCCCTCGCATCCTCTGCTCTTGTTGTGACCCCGCGAGCACGACGGTTTCCTGTGAAGCGTGCGGCTCATGTTCTTTCGAATGCGGTCTGCTGCAAGCCGATTCTGTGAGCAGTCTGCAGTTCTGTTGTGACCATGCTCCCGAGGTCACAACAAGAGCAGAGGATGCAAGGGCCCATGCACCGTCCTCACATAGCGTATAAGGCAGTCCGCTGAAAGAAGAAGAGTGTTCATAAAGATGGCGCTGGAGATGGAGTCGGCGCCTGCGCATGGGGTTAATGCCATCTTGGTGAAGACTTTTATGCAATACTTCCAAGTGATAGTGCGCAAGCGCCGGAATTATCATTTATGATGGTGACGGGGAGGAAGGCCAGACAGGCAGACAGGGCGGGAATAGATAGCCAGACCCGACCCACATATTCCCTTCCTGTTGCATCTGTCAATCAAATAGCAGTGCATTGCTGGAACTTTACTTGCACATATTACTGTAATAAAACCTCCAATCTCTGAACACAAGCTATGGTTACATTCAGCATCCTAGCACCAGTATAGCACTGGCTTTACTTTATATATGAAAATCCTGATGGTGGGTTCTCTTTAAAGGGAACCTGTCACCAGATTTTTCACTATTAAACTAAAAGTATCACCTTGTGCAGCTCCTAGGCTGCATTCTATGAGGGTGCACCTTGTGCCCCGACTCCCCTTCTAGACCCCAAAAATAACTTTTATAAAATCTGACCATTACGTATGCTAATTACCTGTGGGGTTCAGGTGGGTGGGCTCTTTTTCTGCTCCTGTCCCACCTCCTCCTTTCTTGATTGATGTGATGACGCCTCCATAATCCACATTGCTCTTTCAAATCTCGCGCCTGTGCAGTTATGTCGGCTCGCGCAGGCGCAGTTTGCTCTGCCATATCGCGGGCAGAGCAGAAAACATAGCTGCCCTCGCGAGCACCGGTGAGCTAAATGTGCAGGCGCTGTGCATGACCTCACAGCGCCATCCTCATACCAGACCATAATTTCGCGCCTGCGCATTTAGCTCATCAGCGCGAGTGAGGGCAGCCGTTTTCTGCTCTGCCTGCGATATGGCAGAGCGAACTGCGCCTGCGCGAGCTGACATGACTGCACAGGCGCGAGATTTAAAAATGCAACAAGGATGATGACGGAGGCGTCATCACATCAATCAAGAAAGGAGGACGGCGATCAGCGGCAGGAGGGGGTGACAGGAGGAGAAAATGAGCCCGCTAATCTGGGCAACACAGGTAATGAGCATACCTTAGGGACAAGTTTTATAAAGTTATTTTTGGGGTCTGGAAGGGGAGTCAGGAACAAGGTGCCTTTTCATAGAATGCAGCCCAGGAGCAGCAGAAGGGGACACTTAGTTTAAGGCTATATGCCCACACTGCGGAAAATGCGGATTTTGCCGCGGATTTCTCACGGAAAAGCCGCAGATTTTCCAGAAATCTGCAGCACAGCTACTCCCCAGCCATTTCTATGGCATTTGGGAAATGCTGTGCCCACGCTGCGGATTTTTCCGCAGCGGAAATCGTGCGGATTTTCGTGCGGAAAAATCTGCAGCATGTCAATTATTGTTGCGGATTTTCGTGCGGATTTTGCCTATTCAATTGCATAAAAAAAAAAACAAAAAAAAAAAAAAAAACACAACAATCGCAAAATCCGCAACAAAATCCGCATCAAATCCGCACCTATGAAAAAGGTGTGGATTCCGGGGGAAAGCTGCGGATTTTGATGCAGAAAAATCCGCAGATAGAGTCCTGTGGGCACATATCTGGTGACAGGTTCCCTTTAACTATCATTGGAAGCATCAAGTGAAACAGTTTGAATGTTTATTATGGTATAGAAGAATGTTAACCAGGAAAGAAGAAATATTGATTGGTAAAACAAGCTCATCATTTTGCAGGAAAATGGGTATCACGAGCATAAAACAGTTGCTCAGTCTGGCCTTCTCTTTAGGCTGTGTGCACAGTGCACACTGAGGGGGGGGGGGGGGGTTGTGTGTTTTTTAGCGCAGTTTCAAAACCTGCAGCAAATCCTTATGCTAGCAAAGTCAATGAGGAACCTGGAGTTTTGTGCATATTTTTTTTCTCCTAGCAGATTTGGTGCAGAAAATAAACTGCAGCATGTCAATTCTTTCTGCATTTTTGCCTGTTTTTCACCATTGAAAGCAATGAAAAGATGCATGCAAAAGCAAAAAACAGGCGTATTCCTGCCAAGAGATGCACAAATTTCTGCAAACAAATGCTCAATGCGTACACGTAGCCTAAGACACTATTCACACTGCATTTTGGGTAGATCCACCCGAATATCCCTAATAACCGGCTTCAGATGAACCATCGATGGGTCCTTAGACTGACCTCACTTGAACTCTGAGTCATTGCAGTTTGCTTTTACTGTTCTGAAAAATGGGAGATGGATTGTCAGATGGACACATGGGTGGAGTAGAGTAGGTTATTGTGTCCCACTCTGAAAAGACAAATATCACATAATAATAATAATATTATATTATATTATTAATAATATATATAAAAATTATTTTTTTTTTATTTTTTATTTTTTTATTTTTTTTTTTTTTTAAAAAAAACATCTGATTGTGCACCAGTTTCCATGCACCCAGCAATCTACGCAGGGTCTTGTGTGTACAAACCTGTGACTTAGAGGCGCACACGGTCGCTCATCCAAACATCAGTCTTTGTACTGGACACGGCCATGGCTCTGCATAGTACAGGGAATTGGTTGAAATCCTGCACAGCAGCAGCTTCTGGCTGCACAACGCACAGTGCACTCATTATTACCACACACAAAATGCAAAACTACCCACAGAAAGGAAGTCAGAACACGGACCGTGGGAAGTTGTGCAAGAAAGGGCTCATATATCAAAGACACTTACTGTATCCATAAATCATATCTGCGTTCACCCTACACCTTGGAAATATCTTGTTTGTCAAGTTTTCAAGACTAAAATAAATTTAAAGGGAACTTGTCACCAGGTTTTTCTCTTATAAGCTGCGGCCACCACCAGGGAGCTCTTATATACAGAGTTCCAGAATACTGTGTATAAGGGCTCACTGGTGGTGGCCGCAGCTTATAGTCACCAAATCTGGTGACAGGTTCCCTTTAATTAATGGGCAGCCAAAGTCATTAACACACATTCTTGAGGGGGGTTAAACTGGATTTTCCCTAGAAGCACTTGGTCCAATATAGAGGTCAATTGAGGCTATGTGCGCACAGTGCGTTTTTCGGGTGCGTTTTTGGCCTCAAAACTGCATGACTTTGCTTCCCCAGCAAAGTCTATGAGTTTTCAATTTTTGCTGTCTGCACACAACTTTTTTTTTTAAGCTGCGTTTTTGAGCTTGGAAAAAAAAAAAAAAAAATGGACATGTCAATTCTTTCCTGCGTTTTTCTGCATTTTCCGCCCTTGAAATGCATTGGAAAAACGCAGCAAAACGCAGAGATCAAAAACGCAGCCAAAAACGCACCAAATCGCGGTAAAAACGCATGCGTTTTTTTGTGCGTTTTATCGGCCAAAAACGCACAAAAACGCAGCGTCAAAAAAACGCAGCGTGCGCACATAGCCTTACAGTGATTAGCATTGTGGTTTTTGCAGTGCCGGGGTCCTGGGTTTAAATCCCATCTGCCAGGAGTATGTTCTCCCCGTGTTTATGTGTTTCCTCCCACACTACAAGCAGGAAATTTAGATTGTGAGCCCCAATGGGGACAGTGATGATGTCTGTAAATCGCTGTAGAATTAATAGCGCTATACTTGCATAAGTGAGAAATAAAACTCCTAATAGAAAGCTTCAAGCATGGTGACATGGTCTTTAACTGTATACACAAGAACACTTAAGATTGTCCCAAAATTGGTTTCAAATGGAAATCTTAAGGGTACTTTACACGCTGCGACATCGCTATCAATCTCATTAGCTATGTGAAATTCTAGAGCGCAAGTGCGATCTTTTGAGATCGCACATAGGTCATTTTACGCATGTGCGATCTCGAACGATCGCACTTGCGCTCTAGAATTTCATATCGCTAATGAGATCGCTAGCGATGTCGCAGCGTGTAAAAGTATCCTTTAGGCTAGGTTCACATTTCCGTTGTTTATGATCAGTCACAATCCGCGGCTCTGATAAACAACACAATCCGTTTGGCGGATTCCGTTGTTCCCATAGACTTATATGAGCGGCGGATTGTGATTGACGCTGCATTGCATTTGCAGCCCGACTGATCAGTCGTGGAACGACTGACCGTCGAGCGGCAGCAACGCAGCATGTAGCGTTTTTTGAGCAGCGGAATCCTTTTGATTCCGCTGCGCATGCTCTCTCTCGGCGGCCAAACGATCAGCTGATCACCCGGAGTCCGGCTAATGAGAGCGATATTTATTCTGCAGGCTTTCCAATAATCTGACTAATGTTATAATTGCACTCCAAAAAGTGTCACCATAATAAAATTTTTTTTTTTTTTTTTTTCTTTCATCTCTTGAGATTCCAACTCCCCCTAGGCCCAGTGAGGCTGGAAAATAATTCTTCACATCCACAGAATCCTTTATACTGGACGTCATCCACTAACATCAGCCTACTCAGTAGAGACACCAGATCTAGTCTGGCAAAAGCTCCATGTACACCAATGAGACCGTGCGCCATCAAAACGCTTCCCAACACCTGTCAAGTCACTGACCTCTGAGAAAAGTTTAGTGTTTTGGGGGTTTTTTCCCTTAGAAAAAGACTAGACGCTACTTTCAACTATGAGATTACAAGTGACAGCGACTCTGGCCACGAAGGCTGCAATGTGACATTGTAACATCACATCTAATGACTGATCATTTTGTTGGGTTGTGACACACGACATAACTCCGCCATGATACAGTCATCACACCAAGGAGAAAAAAAATATATACACATGCTGGAACTTTTGTCATAAGTAGCATCCAACCAGGGTTGTCAATCGTCCTGAAATTCAAGGACCGCCCGAGAAAAAAAAAAATAATAAAATGAAAAGTTGTCGAAATTTGTACAGGTGATGACAATTATCTTACAATTCACATTAAATGCAACTAATGTCTTTGTTTCAGAATTATAAGCTGCACATATCACTTAGGCCTTGTTCACACATTGCAGTTTCTGCAGGTTATTTTAATGCAAATTAAAAGCTGTTCGTTTTTGTTTGTTTCTTTTTACAGTACCACAAGAAGCAATGAAAGTTCAGAAATCTCTTGCACATTATTGCTTTTCCTTGTGGAGGGGGGGGGGGAGGAGGTTGTGGGAGAAGAGAAAAAAAAAAAAGAAAAAAAAAAAAAGTGTTTAGGTCAACTTTTTTTGTTCATATGGGGGTGGGAAGAAAAAGAAAAGATGGATCCGTTACCGGATTGCTATTTATCTCCTAATTTAAAATGATCCTGTAAAGAAAAAATAAAAACAAAAAAAAAAAAAACCTAAAAAAAACAAGACCAACTGCTTTACAAATATAAGAACAGATGTCTGAATAGTAATCAGTTGCCATATCAGTTTTCCATGGATTCCGATATTAAAAAGCGGATACCGCAAAAATCTATTTTTTTCAAAAAGAGAAGTAACAAAGTTGTGTTTACACAATAGATCTCTGCAGGATCTGTTCTAATGGATGATTACAGGAGATGTGAACACATGCCAAATATAATATAATATTACATATATATATATATATATATATATATATATATATATATATATATATATATATATATATATATATATACACACACACACATATATATATATACACACATATATACATATACATACACACACACACACACACATACATACATATATACATACACATACACACATACATACACCGTATATTATATTATATACACGCACAGGATCTGCAAAAAAAAAAAAAAAAGAAAAAAGGAGTTTCGAATCCCATGCAATGTAAACTCCTGGGGACGTGCACTTTTTATTTTTCTATTTCACCACTTTCATAAATACAACACGCTGTTGCGAAGAGCTGACAATGACAAGCGTGCAGCCGGACCTCCCACACACATCAGCATTAGTTTCTGTTCCGGTTGCTTTGTGACCCAATATCAGCAACTGTCAGGGCCGCTCCTAGCTCAGCTTTTCTCCCCAGACATGTTTTACAGGATTAGAGAGAGCCAGGAAAACTGACGTGAGCATATTTTCCTGGAATGGGCAGCTGCACGCTACCAGTCACGAATCCCAATATATATACTGGGAAATTAACATTAAAAAGGGGAGAGGGGGGTTCCAACTTCCAACATCAATTTACACGAAAAATCTCTCACCAAGGTCATTGCCTAGAGCAGGGTGCCCAACTCCAGTCCTTAGGAGCCACCAGCAGTGCATGTTATCAGGGTTTCCTTAGTATTGCACAGGTGATAATAGGCAGCACGATGACTCAGTGGCCCGCACCACACAGCGGGCAGCTTTGGCGGCCCGCACCGCACCGGTCAGCTTTGGCGGCCCGCACCGCATCGGGCAGCTTTGGCGGCCCAGTGGTTAGCACTGCAGTCTTGCAGCGCTGGGGTCCTCCTGGGTTCAAATCCCACCATGGACAACATAATATGTATTAATTTATATAGCGCTATTAATTCCACAGCGTCTTACATACATTGGCAATACTGTCCCCATTGGGGCTCACAATCTAAATTCCCTATCAGTATGTTTTTGGAGTGTGGGAGGAAACCGGAGAACCACGCAAACACGGGGAGAACATACAAACTCCTTGCAGATGTTGTTCTTAGTGGGACTAGAACCCAGGACCCCAGAGCTGCAAGACTGCAGTGCTAACCACTGAGCCACCATCTGCAAGGAATGTTTGTGCGGGTTTCCTCTCACACTCCATAGACATACAGATAGGGAATGTATATATTGTGAGCCCCAATGGGGACAGTGACGATCATGTCTGTAAAGTGCTGAGGAATTAATAGTGCTATATAAGTGAGTAAAATAAATTATAATTCCGTGACCTGTGCAATGCTAAGGGAAGCCTGAAAATATGCACTTTTGGTGGCTCTTGAGGACCAGAGTTGGGGAATACTAGGGAAAGAAATCTGCTTGGCTCAAATATACACGAGCACAAAAAGTCAAATGTACTATAAACAATACCATCACTTTACATAGAGAAAACCCCATAAGTAGCACTGTAAATGCTGATCACTAGATAATCTGTAGGGTTTGTTTCGCTCAATACTGGCTGTGTAACATATGACGTGTTTGCACATAGAATATGTTGGCGCTATATCAGGGCAATGAAATTAAAAATCGAGGTCAAAAGGAAGAAAACCTTGGCTGTGCGACTGTACGGATTTACAGATACATGTTGGGCCGCCGCTTTCAAAACAGGAAACTAATATTACAGGAAATTGCAAAGTCAGAACATAGTGAATGCAAGAAGAATGCATGTACATTGCACACCTACAGGAGCTGCTCCTCTGCAGAAATGACTGCGCTCCCTATACAATGCGCGGCCTGATCCAGACTGGAAGACGTGCACCAGGTCATACCCCCAATGATGGGGGGACGGAGAGGATTTGTGATCATTCCCTGTAGGATGGTAGATCTAAACCCTTCTGACCCATTTTCTCTTCTTGTACATACCCCCAATGATGGGGGGACGTAGAGGATTTGTGATCATTCCCTGTAGGATGGTAGATCTAAACCCTTCTGACCCATTTTCTCTTCTTGTACATACCCCCAATGATGGGGGGACGTAGAGGATTTGTGATCATTCCCTGTAGGATGGTAGATCTAAACCCTTCTGACCCATTTTCTCTTCTTGTACATACCCCCAATGATGGGGGGACGTAGAGGATTTGGGATCATTTCCTGTAGGATGGTAGATCTAAACCCTTCTGACCCCCATTTTCTCTTCTTGTATAAGGATACAATATATATATTAAACATACGCAGTGTGAAGTTGTGCAAAGGTATGTCATATATGTATAAGGATACAAGAAGAGAACATGGGGGTCAGAAGGGTTTAGATCTACCATCCTACAGGAAAATATCCCGGATCCTCTCCGTCCCATCATTGGGGGTATAACCTGGTGCAGTAATGTTTTACCCAACTGGGTCCCCAATAATGTTATTTATTGGAGAACCATAAAGCATCGGTTTATATTGTGTATAATATAATATGTTCTCCAATTCACTTTTTGACTGGGGTAGAAATTGGGTTAAATGCAAATAGCAGGGAGTATAAATGACATAGGAGCCCATTTTCCCTCCTCAGCTGTGCAGTAATGTGCACAAGGCTCTATCTGTCCTATACAGACAGTAATCTGTGGACAGCAGCCCCCTCCCAACCCAAACACATGTGCTGTAATTCTTTGCAGAGACTAGCAGGCCCCTCATGCTGGGAAGGACAGTGGGTGGGACTGGGAAGCACAAAGTCAGAGGCATTCACCAAGATCTAGGCTGACTACTGCTGCTTACACTCCAGCTACTTCATTTTTTACTATATTATTACCGATCCCCAAAATTCTTCCCCATAAACTCATCTTTTTAGGTTCCATTGCAAGTTCTGATTAGAATGTAAACACCAAGACTAATATTTATCAACAACAGAACAAAACCAGATACAAAGTTGCAGTTCCCTTCACAGGCAAAGCCATAGTGATTTACCTGCAGTCCTATGTAAAAAAAAGAAATACACAAGATGCAAAGCACCGACATTAAAAAGGAAGAGCATGCACATAAAAAAGACAAAACTACAAAAGTCAACACATCCCCAACCCCCCCAAGTCATAACTCACCAAGTTCCTGCAAACAGAGGCAAAGCCAGGAGAAACATATCCAAAAGGGAGACAAGTGACCACAGCACCCTCCAGTCTGAGGTCAGCACAAGAATGAAGACTGCTGCTAAGATCTGTGCAGGCAGCTCCAAGGAGCCTGTGTCTTCCCAGATCGTGCTGTGCAGAGCCAGGAGCTGGGTGCAGAGTGGAGGGACTGCATGGCTCTGACTCATCAGCTGAGCTCACCAGCAACAACACAAAATCCCCAGCAGCGAGTGTGGGAGGAGGGAGCAGGGGACATTACACAACACAGGGAGCCTCCCTCTGCAAGAGCAGCACTCTGCACTGCACTCCACAGCTGCTGCACTGCACACAGCACTCCACAGCTGCTGCACTGCACACAGCACTCCACAGCTGCTGCACTGCACACAGCACTCCACAGCTGCTGCACTGCACACAGCACTCCACAGCTGCTGCACACTAGTGCTTACTCTTACAGGTTTAGCTATTATTTACAAGTAATAAAATAAAAGGTAAATATGTAAAATGTTACTTCTTACCACCCACTATATTCACAATGTTATTTGTTTAGAAAAGTGTGTGTGTAATTATATATATATATATATATATATATAATTTATTTATTACACACACGTAAGAAAAAATACCTTTGCACAACTTCACACTGCGTTTTTAATCGCTTTTTTTGTTTAGTGCAGTTTCGGTCACAAACTAGAAGCAAATCCTAATGTCAGCAAAGTCAAAGAAAATCCTGAAGAGTAGGGCTATGTTCACAGTCATCGGGCATTTTTTGCAACTTTTTTTTAGCAGCACTTTTGCCTTGGTTTTATGCAAACCCATGCTAATAATTTGCCTTTTTTTTACCGTCCGCTGGACAAGTAAATTAAAACCGGATGAAACGCAAGGCCATCTGGCACAATCCGGCGCTAATAAAAGTCTATGGGGGAAAAAAACGGATCCGGGGGCAACAGACGCCTGATCCGTTTTTTCATGTTTTTGCCGGATTGTGCCTGATGGCAGCTTGAGGGGGAAGGTTTTTTTGTCTCCGCCGGATCCGTTTTTTTTAACTGAGCATGCTCAGTATCACCACAGATCCATCAAAAAACAGAAGGCACTGATGGAAAAAAATGGTACAACTGATCCATTTTTTCGCCAGATCGTGCCTGATGCCAAAAAACTGATGTGTAAAAGTAACCTTGTAAGCATTGCAAAAACGCAGGAGATTGACAAAACAGTCAGGAAAAATCCGCAGGTGTGTGTGTGTGTGTTAGGTATATATATATATATATATATATATATATATATATATATATATATATATATATATATATATATATATATATATATATATATATATATATATAATATTTCTGAAATCTCAGACTTTGCTTTGACTGTAAGGCCCTATGCGCACGCTGCGATTTTACTGCATGTTTTGCTGCAGAAAATGTTCATAACCTTGCTGCAGTCCCTCCCTAGCAAAACCTATGGTAATATAAAAAATGCTGTGCGCACAGTGCAATATTTTTTTTTTTTTCCACCAACAGGTTGTGCTGCATGTTTTCTGCAGCAAATGAATGAGCATGTCACTTCTTTTCCGCAGGTAGCTGCAGTTTTTGCCATCGATAATGGTAAATATACCACAGGGAACAACCTGCAGGAAATTTGCGATAAAACTGTGGCAAATCGCATGTGGTTTTCGGGTGCAGTTTGCGGCGTTTTTTTACCGCAGGTGCGGTAATCTTTCAGAGGCTGCGGAATTTTCTTAAGAAACTTCCATTTTCTAGTGCGCACAGGGCCTAAGGCTATGATCACACAGGGCTTTTTTTGGCAAGTTTTTTTCCTGACCAAAACCTGATCTTGTGGCAGGAAATCTCATTTGAGTCCTGTGCCTTTTTTGGTGCATTTTTTTCTACAAAATGGGTTGTGTCAATGAAAAAACGCTGCAAAAACAAACGCTGCAAAGGATTGACAAGCTCATTCTTTGAAATCTGCAGCAAAAACGCAGGTATTTGACAAAACAGTCAGGAAAAAAAAATCTGCAGGTGTTTGTGTGTGCGCATGAGATTTCAGAAATCTCAGACTTTGCAGGTACTGTAAAAAGCAGCTTTTTATTAGCATAGATTTGCATAAAACCAAGGCAAATCTTCAGCTAAAAAACGCAGCAAAACTTGTCCTAAGCATGTCAATTCTTTGCAATGTTTTTGCCATTGTTTTGCACTGAAAACCCACCCGCAGTATAGAAAAACACCCCAAAAAACGCAGATGACTCCCAGGAGACATCCTGCTTCAAGATCAGGGTTCGGTCAGAAAACGCCCTGTGTGAACATAACCTAGGGCACAGGTTGAGTATTTTTTTTTCCCCCATGCAGAAAATAATCTGCAGCATGTCAATTCTTTCAGCGTTGTTTTGGCTGTGTGCACACACTGCATTTTGTTGTGCAGTTTTGTCACCGTATGCCTCTCCTTAGGTTAGGTCCACAAGCTGCAGTTTGTGTTAACAAAACTGCACCTTGTGCCAGAAAATGCAACAAAATGCATGTGATTTTACCGCGTTTTTGTCCCATACAGTTTTTTTGTGAAATAAATGGTTGGAAGGGTATAAAAAAACACACGAAGAATTGACATGCTGCAGTTTATTTTTGTGAACCCAAAATTGCAACATGTGCATGGAGCCTTATACCAGCAAAATCAATGAGAATTCTGAAGTGCACATGTTGCTTATTTTTTCCTTGCAGGTTTGGCGCAAAAAAAAAAAACAAAAACAAAAAAAAACTGCAGCATGTCAATTCTTTCTGCAGCTTTGCCAGCATTTTTTCCAGTCCAAATGCATGAAGAAAAAAAAAAAAAAATACAAAACGTGGTAAAAACGCACCAAAAAAGGTGCATTTTTTTTGCAGGAGAGTCAGTGTTGTAATTTATGCAACCAAGTTTGTGATGTGTGGACATTGACTTCAATTTGAAAAACGCAAGCGATCCTGAGTGTTTCACCATTGAAAACAATCAAAAATGCATAATTAATAAATTATATATATATATATATATATATATATATATATATATATATATATATATATATATATATATATATATATATATATATATATATATATATATATATACACACATACATATAGTCCCTTTCATTTGTGTCTCACCTCTTGATGGGCTAAGCCAAGCCTAATCTGAGCTGGGGAACTGAGTTTAAGGCATAATTGCAATTAATACCTCGTTTGCGTAAGATGAGTAAATAGGAGTGCTGATTCTTGGAAGGGTCCACACCCCCCAATGTATACAACTTGGGAGGCGGAGCAGCCCACACCACTTTAGTATTAAATGAATGTATAGCACCCGAGCATGGTAGTGCCCGCTCATCACTAGTTACAAGTACTGAGCACCAGAGCATGGTAGTGCCCGCTCATCACTAGTTATGAGTACTGAGAACCTGAGCATGGTAGTGCCCGCTCATCACAAGTTACGAGTACTGAGCACCCGAGCATGGTAGTGCCCACTCATCACTAGTTACGAGTACTGAGCACCCGAGCATGGTAGTGCTCGCTCATCACTAGTTACGAGTACTGAGCACCTGAGCATGGTAGTGCCCATTCATCACTAGTTACGAGTACAAAGCACCTGAGCATGGTAATGCTCGCTCATCACTAGTTACGAGTATTGAGCAGCCGAGCATGGTAGTGCTCGCTCATCACTAGTTACGAGTATTGAGCATGGTAGTGCCCGCTCGCTCAGTACCAAACATCTCAGTGCTTGCTACCCACTGCTGAACCAACGGGTCCTCTAATCTTTACTGCTGACTGCAAGGCTGGCAGACATCAGACGCCGGTCATGTTCGTTAGACCATACTTCTGTCGGGTTGTGATGCTCAGCACCGTATTACGGGGTTATTTTTCACAACAGGAATGCTGAACAGGTACCGATGAAGCGGGTCTCAATTCTAGGTTTCTAATCTGTGTATTAATTGTAATTAAATACAAAAATTTGTTCCATTATCAGACCTTAAAACTCTTGTTAGTCGTCACTGCTCCATTTACAGCAGTCTGGGGGATTGGCTCAGTGGATTTAGAGTCATTTCTGTAGCTAGTTTATGGAGCTGGAAGGAAACCAGAAATTGGAATTTCCCATGCATTCAGCTTGCTCCCATACAGCAAAAATAAAAAACATGCTTATTTAATTAACTATTTCCTTAACCCCTTCACGACCAAGGACATACACATTATATACAGTATGTATATTATACATACATACATACACACACACACACACACAGCCTTGGACGTGTCTGCCCTTTAATGAGGGCTCCCTGGAGTGGTGCTTCTAATCTACCGTATTTTCAGATTATAAAACGCACTTTTCCTCCCAAAAAATTGGGAGGAAAATGAGGGGTGCATCTTAAAAGCAGAATGTAGCTTATCGGAGGGTGATGGAGGCAGGAGCAATGCTGTGGGCGGTGTTGCGGGCAGCAAGGCTCTGTGTGGCCCTATGCAGCGAGTTACGGGCCATTCTGAAGATGTTAGTGGTGCGGGCTTGATATATTGGCTCCCAGAGTCAGCGCATGCGCAGATGGAGCTCTCGGCTCAAGCCCTCATCTGCACATGTGCCGCAATTTCTTTAATGCTGCACTGCCAACATCTTCAGAATGGCCAGTGCCTCACCGCCCACAGCGAGCCCCAGCACAGAGCTGCATCCCTCGCCCCAGCACAGGGCAGCGTCCCCTCGGCCCCAGCACAGGGCAGCGTCCCTCGGCCCCAGCACAGGGCAGCGTCCCTCGGCCCCAGCACAGGGCAGCGTCCCTCGGCCCCAGCACAGGGCAGAGTCCCTCGGCCCCAGCACAGGGCAGAGTCCCTCGGCCCCAGCACAGGGCAGCGTCCCTCGGCCCCAGCACAGGGCAGCGTCCCTCGGCCCCAGCACAGGGCAGCGTCCCTCGGCCCCAGCACAGGGCAGCGTCCCTCGGCCCCAGCACAGGGCAGCGTCCCTCGGCCCCAGCACAGGGCAGCGTCCCTCGGCCCCAGCACAGGGCAGCGTCCCTCGGCCCCAGCACAGAGCAGCGTCCCTCGGCCCCAGCACAGAGCAACGTCCCTCGGCCCCAGCACAGAGCAACGTCCCTCGGCCCCAGCACAGAGCAGCGTCCCTCGGCCCCAGCACAGAGCTGCGTCCCTCGGCCCCAGCACAGAGCTGCGTCCCTCGGCCCCAGCACAGAGCTGCGTCCCTCGGCCCCAGCACAGAGCAGCGTCCCTCGGCCCCAGCACAGAGCTGCGTCCCTCGGCCCCAGCACAGAGCTGCGTGCCTCGGCCCCAGCACAGAGCTGCGTGCCTCGGCCCCAGCACAGAGAAGCGTCCCACAGTGAGCATCTGGACCCCCCTCTGCACCGCCCAGGGCATCGCCGTACTCAAAAACCACTCCTGGCTTCTGTGACCCCACACTCCACCACCACTGTCGCCCCCCTCCATGGTAAGACCCCACCGGTTTATAAAATGGACCCCGTATTTTTTTTTTTACCTTTTTTCATCTCTAAATTTGGGGTGCGTCTTATATTCTGTACTTCTCCCTTAATGTACACCCCATTCACATGTAAAGCACCATGGAATAAATGGCACTATAATAATAATAATGTCTTATAAAACGAAAAATACAGTAAGTCCCCTGCCCCCAGTCTTATACACGCCCTCCGGTGTCTTCCTATTATCATCATTGCTAAGGTTAGTCTTCTTCAGTTTGTGACCTCCCGGCAGCTCCACTGTTTCATGTCACTTTTCTATACAACTCTATGAGAGCCTCGTTCTGGCTCACATAGACTTGTGTGGCGCCCCTGTGGTTAGGCACTACAGGGGAATACAGCACCTTAACAGCAAGGTGCAGTGCTCTTTGGTCACAGGTGAAAGAGAGAAGAAATGCAGAGTCTTATATTAGATTGAGTAACATTGACTCAGCAGCCCCTACCTTCATATTCCTGGGAATGTTTATATAGTAGGTCCATAAGGGGGTGGAGCCTAGCTGAGCGTGAGACGCGACGTGATTGACAGGACAACTGAGTGACAGTTAGTCAGTTAACAGACAGTCAGTAAAGGAGTGACAAGAAGAGACAAGAGTAAATTGATGACTGAAAGAAGGGCTAGAAATAACATAGGCCCGACGTCCTGAGCGAGGGTACCCCAAAAGAAAAGAAAGACACAGGAAAAAGGGGACACTTTAGGTCTGGCGAGAGCCGGGTGAAGAGTTCAGGTCGACACCGGTATAACGGGACCAAGGAGGTTTGTCAGGTTTATCCCCAAAACCATTGACAGTTAACCTGGGATCCTAAATTAGAGAAGTCCCGGTACCCATCAAGAGTCTGACTACTAACCCCAAGCCGAGTCCACGACGCTGTTGCGGGATAGATAAACAAACCGTGCAGCATCAGACCCCTGGGAAAACCAGTGACGAGACTGACGAGTGGGTTAAAGAGGGAGTCACAGAGCCCTCAGAGCAGAGACCGAGAAAGAGACAAAGAAAGGTTACCTCACAGCGAGACTCTGTCATTAAATCTCCTCCGAAACTTTTGACCATTGGCCTTCTGGTAACAGAAGTGTTTCTGCTGTGTACTGTGCAAAACAAACCAGATGCCAGTAAAAAGGACTTGTTTGAGCTGATGTTGACTCGGTGTGTCGTCTCGCCGCCGTTCGACAGGACCCTTCAGAGAAGAAGGCAGCCATCACCGCTCGGTCGCTTCCCTCCTGGTCAGCGACCCGCCGCCCTGAGGTAAAATAGCTCCACCTGTGGGGAGCTGAGAGATCTTAAGCTGTCGTCACCATCGCCTCAGAGGTCGGCCGCGGGCAGCGCTGGTATATCCGCTTACCAGACACCACAGGTGGCGTCACGTATATCCCCAAAATCATCCCTGTACCCCATTCCATAGCTGCAGAGTGAGCGCCCAGGGCATGAAGCCGGGACCGACCACCGGTGATAACCCCATCGAGAGTAAAGTATCCGTAGTCCCGGCGCCAGAGTACACCTACCGAAAACCCTGATGGTCGACTCACTTGCAATGAGAGATTGTGGCACAACTTACAGTTAGGTCCAGAAATATTTGGACAGTGACACAAGTTTTTTTATTTTAGCTGTTTACAAAAACATGTTCAGAAATACAAATATATATAATATGGGCTGAAAGTGCACACTCCCAGCTGCAATATGAGAGTTTTCACATCCAAATCGGAGAAAGAGTTTAGGAATCATAGCTCTGTAATGCATAGCCTCCTCTTTTTCAAGGGACCAAAAGTAATTGGACAAGTGACTCTAAGGGCTGCAATTAACTCTGAAGGCGTCTCCCTCGTTAACCTGTAATCAATGAAGTAGTTAAAAGGTCTGGGTGTGATTACAGGTGTGTGGTTTTGCATTTGGAAACTGTTGCTGTGACCAGACAACATGCGGTCTAAGGAACTCTCAATTGAGGTGAAGCAGAACATCCTGAGGCTGAAAAAAAAAGAAAAAATCCATCAGAGAGATAGCAGACATGCTTGGAGTAGCAAAATCAACAGTCGGGTACATTCTGAGAAAAAAGGAATTGACTGGTGAGCTTGGGAACTCAAAAAGGCCTGGGCGTCCACGGATGACAACAGTGGTGGATGATCGCCGCATACTTTCTTTGGTGAAGAAGAACCCATTCACAACATCAACTGAAGTCCAGAACACTCTCAGTGAAGTAGGTGTATCTGTCTCTAAGTCAACAGTAAAGAGAAGACTCCATGAAAGTAAATACAAAGGGTTCACATCTAGATGCAAACCATTCATAAATTCCAAAAATAGACAGGCCAGAGTTAAATTTGCTGAAAAACACCTCATGAAGCCAGCTCAGTTCTGGAAAAGTATTCTATGGACAGATGAGACAAAGATCAACCTGTACCAGAATGATGGGAAGAAAAAAGTTTGGAGAAGAAAGGGAACGGCACATGATCCAAGGCACACCACATCCTCTGTAAAACATGGTGGAGGCAACGTGATGGCATGGGCATGCATGGCTTTCAATGGCACTGGGCCACTTGTGTTTATTGATGACATAACAGCAGACAAGAGTAGCCGGATGAATTCTGAAGTGTACCGGAATATACTTTCAGCCCAGATTCAGCCAAATGCCGCAAAGTTGATCGGACGGCGCTTCATAGTACAGATGGACAATGACCCTAAGCATACATACAGCCAAAGCTACCCAGGAGTTCATGAGTGCAAAAAAGTGGAACATTCTGCAATGGCCAAGTCAATCACCAGATCTTAACCCAATTGAGCATGCATTTCACTTGCTGAAATCCAGACTTAAGACGGAAAGACCCACAAACAAGCAAGACCTGAAGGCTGCGGCTGTAAACGCCTGGCAAAGCATTAAGAAGGAGGAAACCCAGCGTTTGGTGATGTCCATGGGTTCCAGACTTAAGGCAGTGATTGCCTCCAAAGGATTCGCAACAAAATATTGAAAATAAAAATATTTTGTTTGGGTTTGGTTTATTTGTCCAATTACTTTTGACCTCCTAAAATGTGGAGTGTTTGTAAAGAAATGTGTACAATTCCTACAATTTCTATCAGATATTTTTGTTCAAACCTTCAAATTAAACGTTACAATCTGCACTTGAATTCTGTTGTAGAGGTTTCATTTCAAATCCAATGTGGTGGCATGCAGAGCCCAACTCGCGAAAATTGTGTCACTGTCCAAATATTTCTGGACCTAACTGTATGAATTGTGGCCAGTTAGAAGTTGCAGTCACAAGATGTCACAGCGAGACGGGAGCGATGCTGTAGAAAGGTGAAAACGTCAGAAGGTGAGGATAAGACAGGGGGCAGGGTTCTTAGGTTAAAAGCACCCCTCCAGCGCACCCACCCTGTTGGAGTAATGGTTTAAACTTGCCTTGGCTTACACTGACCACTGCAAACATTTAGGGGGCAATAATATTGCTGTGACTGATACTCCTCTATGAAAAACGACAAGTCATTTCAGAAAGCCACAGCCAGTTTCATCCAGTAAGTAGTCTTCGCTCCCACCTCAAATGGAAAATTGTGCGGAAAGTAAAATTGCTCCATTATGCAAATTATGACTGTAGCTACTAAACATCTGAAAGTTTCCAAACCTATAAAACTAAAAAAGGTATGTATTCAGCAACTATGTTTTCTGGGCACAGATTGTACGGAGGCAAACAGGACCCCTAGACCTGTGCGCACAATGTACAACATTAATAAACATACAGTAGATTTTACTCTAAAATCAATGCTTCTACAATAGAATATCTCCATAATACAACATCCAAAGGAGCTCAGTGGTTAGCACTGTACGGTTGGCAGCATGGTGGCTCAGTGGGGAGCACTGTACAGTAAGCATGGTGGCTCAGTGGTTAGCACCGTACAGTGAGCAGCACAGTTGCTCAGTGGTTAGCACTGTACAATGGGCAGCACAGTGGCTCAGTGGTTAGCACTGTACAGTGGGCAGCACGGTGGCTCAGTGTTAGCACAGTACAGTGGGCAGCATGGTGGCTCAGTGGTTAGCACTGTACAGTGGGCCAAATCAGCATGAGGAAAAAAAATGCCAGATTTGCTCTGCCTAAGGCCCCTTTCACACGTCAGTGATTCTAGTACGTTTGTGCTTTTTTTTTTTAAACGTACCAGAATCACTGACATACGCAGACCCATTATAATGAATGGGTCTGCTCACACATCAGTGATTTTTCACTGCACGTGTCTCCGTGCAGCGTACCCGCGTGTGCGTGATTGCTGCACGGAGACATGTCCATTTTTTTCTGGCATCACTGATGTTCCACGGACCACGCAGTGGTGTGGTCCGTGAAACACGTGCCAGAAAAAAACTTTTTAAATTAAAAATCATTTTAACTCACCCGGCGTCCAGCGATGTCCTCTGCAGCCGTCCTCCCTGCTGCTTCTGAGCAAGCTCATTATTGTCGCGCATATTCACTATGCGCGACACAGCCGAACCGGAAGCAGCTGCTGCGGGGGTCACCGCCGGCCAGATGCTGCACCGCGGGAGCGATCAGCACCATGGACAGCGGGAGCGGGCGCAGGTGAGTAGTTTTCTAAGTGCAATCACGGGCCACGGAGAACGGAGCCCGGATTGCACTTAGACAACCCACGTGTGCCGTGAATCACGGCACACGCAGCGACATGTGCGTGTTTTACACGCCAGTGAAAAACGTCACCGTTTTTCACTGACGTGTGAAACGGGCTTTAATCAATAACATTGGCCAGAGTGCAATGTGGGATTTTTCAAGACTGGGCCACGAAATATTTTAAGTCTGATTTTTCAAAGGTTTTCTGGACTGATGAAATGAGAGTGACTCTTGATGGGCAGATGGATGGGCCAGAGGCTGGATCAGTAAAGGGCAGAGAGCTCCACTCCGACTCAGACGCCAGCCAGGTGGAGGTGGGTACTGGTATGGGCTGGTATCAAAGATCAACTTGTGGGACCTTTTCGGGTTGAGGATGGAGTGAACCTCAACTCCCAGACCTACTGCCAGTTTCTGGAAGACAAATTCTTCAAGCAGTGGTCCAGGAAGAAGTCTGTATCGTTCAAGAAAAACATGATTTTCTTGCAGGACAATGCTCCATCACATGCATCCAACTACTCCACAGCGTGGCTGGCTAGTAAAGGTCTAAAGCTGGTGTCACACATAACGACGACGACAACGACGTCGCTGCTACGTCACCATTTTCTGTGACGTTGCAGCGACGTCCCGTCGCTGTCGCTGTGTGTGACATCCAGCAACGACCTGGCCCCTGCTGTGAGGTCGCAGGTCGTTGCTGAATGTCCAGCTTCATTTTTTGGTCGTCACTCTCCCGCTGTGACACACACATCGCTGTGTGTGACAGCGAGAGAGCGACGAAATGAAGCGATCAGGAGCCGGCACTGGCAGCTGCGGTAAGCTGTAACCAGCGTAAACATCGGGTAACCAAGGGAAGACCTTTCCCTGGTTACCCGATGTTTACGCTGGTTACCAGCCTCCGCTCTTGCTGCCAGTGCCGGCTCCTGCACTGTGACATGTGGCTGCAGTATGCATCGGGTAATTAACCCGATGTGTGCTGCAGGAGAGCAAGGAGCCAGCGCTAAGCGCGGCTCCCTGCTCTCTGAACTGTGACATGTAGCTGCAGCACACATCGGGTTAATTAACCCGATGTGTGCTGCAGGAGAGCAAGGAGCCAGCGCTAAGCGAGGCTCCCTGCTCTCTGAACTGTGACATGTAGCTGCAGCACACATCGGGTTAATTAACCCGATGTGTGCTGCAGGAGAGCAAGGAGCCAGCGCTAAGCGAGGCTCCCTGCTCTCTGAACATGTAGCACAGCGACCTTATGATCGCTGCTTCTGCTGTGTTTGACAGCTAAGCAGCGATCATAACAGCGACTTACAAGGTCGCTGTTACGTCACCGAAAATGGTGACGTAACAGCGACGTCGTTGTCGCTGTCGTTCAGTGTGACACCAGCTTAAAAGGTGAAAAAATAATGATATGGCCCCCTTGTTCACCTTATCTGAACCCTATAGAGAACCTGTGGTCCCTCATAAAATGTGAGATCTACAGGGAGGGAAAACAGTGCACCTCTGGGAACAGTGTCTGGAGGCTGCTGCACACAATGTTGATCGTAAACAGATCAAGCAACTGACAGGATCTATGGATGGTCGGCTGATGAGTGTCATCATAAAGAAAGGTGGCTATATTGGTCACTACCGGTAATTTTTTTGGGGTTTTTTTTTGCATGTCAGAAATGTTTATTTCTAAATTTTGGGCAGTTATATTGGTTTACCTGGTGAAAATAAACAAGTGAGATGGGAATATATTTGGTTTTTATTAAGTTTCCTAATAATTCTGCACAGTAATAGTTACCTGCACAAACAGATATCCTCCTAAGATAGCCAAATCTAAAAAACCCCAACTCCAACTTCCAAAAATATTAAGCTTTGATATGTATGGTGTAGATCAAGTTCAGAAAAACACAATAATTCATGTCCACAATCTGCCCATGTGCGCTTGTGTTTGGCATCCAGTTGATCCTCTATGGCAGCTGGGCCGGGGTAATCGGCACCTTTGAGGATGGCATCTCTAACCCTCACGTGACATCATGACATGCGTTCCACCACCATGTTCTGTCATCATGGAGGTTAATAAGTGAAAATTGGCCTTGTTTGAAGATGCCACCGAACAAGAAGACTACACTGGTCATCTCTTTTCCTATGATGGAAAAATAAAGTTACAGCCATGGTCACATTTCTGTTACCCCAGAATACTTTGCATTATTATTTGTAACAGTTTATAAGGCTGTGAACAATGGGGCACATTAAAATAATAAATTGCATACCCCACTTATTGGAGCGACAGACAAATCACAACGGCTAAATTGCAAATTTGGCACAAATAGCAGTCGCACCCAAGTGCAGACACTCACATAAAACGGACACCGGTGTCTTAAATGGCACACGGGGGCAGAAGCTTCACGTTACACCGGTCAGAAGACCACTTTGTATGACAAAGGGACACAAACTACATAAATATGGCAGGACGGCTGAAGGAGCATTTATTTACATTTATTTCATGCCTTTTTCTTTTATTATTTATTTTTTGTAGTCTTCAATTCAGCGTAAAGTTTAATGCAAACTTCATGAACAATCACTATATATATATATATATATATATATATATATATATATATATATATATATATATATATATATATATATATATATATATTATATAATAAAAAAAAGCTTTTTTATATATATATTATATATAATATATAATAAAAAAAAGCTTCTTTTTTTTTTTTTAAAAACCGCATTGATAAAACCCAACGTAGTTTTCCTATTGAACTAAATAGTAGATCATAGACTATTTAAAGGGACCTTTCAGCTGATCCATGCTGCCCAGGTACTGTACATCCTCCATTCAGATCAACAGGAGACAGATGTGCAGTATCTGGCCGCTATCAGGAGATTTGGCAGCACCGGAACTGAGCATTTTCAGCCCCCGGCAACAAAAATGGCTGATGTGGGGGTGTGGGACCCCGGCCGATAAGCCATTGATGACCTATCCTAAGCATGGAGTGTAAAAAGTAGTGGACAACCCCTTTTATCATTGCCCTCTCTTCCTTGCAGTAGCTTCAAATTTGGGCATCTCCTGTGACAAAGAACTAAAATAATGTTGCATAAATATGCACACCCTTAAACTACCGTAATACTTTGCAGTACCCTTTAAATTTATGATGGCACTCAGTCTTTTTGGGTAGGACCATCTAGAACTGGTAATTACTAATTCTAGATGTGCCATGCTCATAGACTCCTACCCATAAAGACAATACTGTCGTAAATTAAAAGGTACTGCAAAGTGTTCGTTTAAGGGTGTGCATATTTATGCAACATTATTTTGGATCTTTGTTTTTCCTTTTTGCACCCCCAAAAATGAAGTTTATTTTTCAATTTAATGGTACAGATTATGGGCGACATTGACATTTAAAGGAGTGAAATTATTCTTCTTGGTATGTTTTTTTTTCTTTTTCATGACAAACCTGTAATTTTATCAGGGGTGTGTAGACTTTGATATCCACTGTATTACTAATAACGCAGAGATAACTTGAACATTGTCCCAAAGATGTAAAAATATACAGTACAGACCAAAAGTTTGGACACACCTTCTCACCTCTAGAACAACTATTAAAAAGAGGAGACTTTGTGCAGCAGCCTTCATGGTAAAATAGCTGCTAGGAAACCACTGCTAAGGACAGACAACAAGCAGAAGAGACTTGTTTGGGCTAAAGAACACAAGGAATGGACATTAGACCAGTGGAAATCTGTGCTTTGGCCTGATGAGTCCAAATTTGAGATCTTTTGATCCAACCACCGTGTCTCTGTAGAAAAGGTGAACGGATGGACTCTACATGGCTGGTTCCCACCGTGAAGCATGGAGGAGGAGGTGTGATGGTGTGGGGGTGCTTTGCTGGTGACACTGTTGGGGATTTATTCAAAATTGAAGGCATACTGATCCAGCATGGCTACCACAGCATCTTGCAGCGGCGTGCTATTCTATCCGGTTTTCGTTTAGTTGGACCATCATTTATTTTTCAACAGGACAATGACCCCAAACACACCTCCAGGCTGTGTAAGGGCTATTTGACTAAGAAGGAGAGTGATGGGGTGCTACACCAGATGACCTGGCCTCCACAGTCACCAGACCTGAACCCAATAGAGATGGTTTGGAGTGAGTTGGACCGCAGAGTGAAGGCAAAAGGGCCAACAAGTGCTAAGCATCTCTGGGAACTCCTTCAAGACTGTTGGAAAACCATTTCCAGTGACTACCTCTTGAAGCTCATCAAGAGAACGCCAAGAGTGTCCAAAGTAGTAATCAAAGCAAAAGGTGGCTACTTTGAAGAACCTAGAATATAAGACATATTTTCAGTTGTTTCACACTTTAAGTATTTCATTCCACATGTGTTAATTCATAGTTTTGATGCCTTCAATGCGAATGTACAATTTTCAGAGTCATGAAAATAAAGAAAACTCTTCGAATGAGAAAGTGTGTCCAAACTTTTGGTCTGTACTGTATAAATCACACATTTTTTTTTAACATGGACATGCCTTTTCATACAAGACTGCATCTGCCCTTTAAAGGAGTTGTCCGACATAAACTCCAAAAAAAAAAAAAAAAAAAAAAAAAAAGTTAATCTGTGCTGTATTGTCATATAAAACACCCCCTACATTTTTTTTTGTTTTCTAACTTTGTTTCTCTTTATTTTTTCACTCTATTCTCTGCAGCTCTTTGTTTACATTCAGCACAACCTAACTTGACATGTTTGACTGCCAAACCCAGTCACAGCTGGCACCGCCCCCGGCCTCAGTGTCCAGCCCCGCCCTCTGCACACACACATTCCCTCCTGTCAGTATACTGTCCCAGCACCTGATAGATGAATGAGTACTATGTAATGAAAATTATATATAGCCCCTAATGTGAGTCTATAGGACACACACACACACACACACACACACACACACACACACACCTAGTTATATAATATATTATACATAATCCCCTTCATGCACGCTCTTCTCTCCTCTGCACCCCAGCACTCCCCTGTCTCTCACCCCCATGAAGTCTCGTCTTTGCCCCCCTGCTGTGTCACCCATGAACTCTCTTCTCTGCTCCCCCACTCTGTCAGCCGTGCACGCTCTTCTCTGCCCCCTCCCCCCCGCTCGCTCTCCCTTCTCACCCATGCAGCATGCTGTCTCTTCTCCGTGCTGTGATGATTGCAGTGTTCTATACAGAGCTCAGTGCTGCTGTTCGCTGGTGTCAGGTGACATCCCTGCTTATGACTGTATTCAGAAGCGAGGAGCACGGGGAGGCTGCATTCATCACAGAGACAGCGCACGGGGAAGGGAGGGGTCACAGTTGCCCGGGCACCATACAACATAATGAGCTGAGGACACTGTTGGGCAAACAGCACTACGGTGTCCTAGACAGAGAGGGCAACCCTGTGTTTGTCCAGCACATACAGTGCAGAGATAGCAGCGCACAGGGAGGGGGGCGGGGCTCATCGCACTGTACAGCCCAGCAGGGCGGCAACATGCAGTGGCAGATTTGCATGTCAACATGGTCCTGCCCATGTTGACATAAAATGACCAAAGTAGCAAAATCACAGCAGGAGCAGTCACATGACCCCACTGAGCCGGGGGAGAGGGGCTGACAGCAGGGCAGGTAAGTGGTCACTATCTACTTACCTGCCCCATTGTAGCCCAATAGTGTAATAATGAAAAAAGCAAAATAAGCCGGATAACACCTTTAAGTTTAAAACCCCAATGTCTACTATAATATATTTACAAAACAGGTTAGTTCCTATAAAGTAATGTTATCTCACCTTTTTCTGCTGTAGCTTGTGTTTGGCTGTACACACCATGGAGGACAATGTATTATGTAATCCCTGAAGTTACAATTTTTGTTCCTCACTTGGCTGGTTTCACACTACGTTTATTTAACATCCGTCCTTAACGTTATTTTAGCGGAAATACGGATCCTGCTTTTACAGCAAATAACGTATGCAAACGCATCTGTTATTTTGCAGGATCCTGCACTGGATGTTTAGGGGCGGGCATTGGAGTCATGTGATCGGGAGTGAGGGGAACTAGACTGGGAGCCGGCTTCTGACAGCTGCAGACGCTGGTAACCAAGGTAAACATCGGCCTTGGATACCCGATATTTATCTTGGTTACGAGTGTCTGCAGCTGCTAGGAGCCGGGCTCCCTGCACACGTAACCAACGTAAACATCGGGTAACTAAGAGAAGTGGTTACCCGATATTTACCTTGGTTACAAGTGTCCGCAGCTCTCAGGTGGGAGAGAGAGGGAGGGGAGGAAGGGGGAAAGACAGAGATAGAGAGAGAGAGGGGGAGGGAGGGAGGAGGAGAGACAGATCACGCGAGACTGGTTCTGGGCATGCTCAGTACTTTCTGGGCATGCTCAGTACAAAAGCAGGATCCTGTCTATCAGCATGCCAGCGTTCACATGCGTTTGCGTGCTGTTTAGTCAGGATCCAGCAATTTGCAGTATTTGGACGCAGCTCAAAAACGCTACAAGTAGCGTTTTTGAAACATGTTAAAAAACTGCAAGTCACTGGATCCTCACTATAACGCACGCAAACGCAGGTGAACGGATGTTAACGCGAGTCCATTGCAAATGCATTGAAATGAAAACGCATTTGCACTGGATCCGTACTTCCGCTAAAATAACGTTTTCAACGGATGTTAAAAAGACGTAGTGTGAAACCAGCCTAGTAACAGATCTTAATCTGTTGTTTCACCTGCAACAACTCAATATGGAACCGCCAGCAGCGTCTGCAGAAAACCAAGACTCCCAGAGACAAGATTTACAGACATTAATTTATTTTTCTCTCAAGATTTAATGCAAATCCCAGAAAAATTTCCGTAACCTTTTAGTTACTATAAAAATGACTTTCCAAAGTTTTATTAGATTAATTACACAGAGGCTGGAAAAATCCCAGAAAGCTGCTGGAATGCTAAGTATTTTCTATACATAGACATGCTCTATTTTTTGAGTAAATTTAAAACGACAGCTGAAGAAAATCTCCAACAGGGATGACCCAATATCCGTAAGGATTACACATTTATTTTTTAAATAATATATTTTTTTTTTGAGGGGGGGGTGATATTATGATCAGATATCATGTGCCCCTGCATATCCAATGTCGCTATTATAGGCCATTTTATGTTGTGTAGTGGCTGATTGTACACAGAGATTTAATTCAAATTACCAAAAAGAAAAAAAAAAAAAAAGAAAAAACAAATATATATTCAAAATAAAATTATGTAATATACTATAAACAATTTTATTTTTATATATTTTTTTCTATTCTTTTATATATTAATATTAGACAAAAAAAAAGAGAAGTGTGTAAAAAAATAATTATATAGTATTATATATATATTAGCAAGGAAACAATATAAATTGTTTAGTTTTACTTTTTTTTTTATTCTTTTATATATTGATATTAGTAAAAAAAAACCAACTATATATACACACATACATACCTGTACTTTGTTTTTTTGTCTAATTATAGTATATAAAATATTTTATTATTAATATATAAAATAATTATTTTTTTAATTTTTTATTCTTTTATATATTAGCTAAAAAAAAAAAAAGCTAAATAAACACACACCTGTATTTGGATTTTTTTTCTAATATTAGCATATAAAATAATTTATTAATATATAAAATGAATTGTTAATTTTTTTATATATTAATATCAGACAAAAAAATATATATGTAAAAATAACATTTTTATATATATATAATTAATATAAAATATATTATAAATTACAATATAAATATATATTATATATAATATAATCTATACACAAATACAATTTAAGCTATATTAGTAGGGAGAAAATAGCAATAATTTTATTTTGAATTACCTATTCATATATATTTATCTTTTATATTTTTTTTTATTATTTTATATATGAATATTAGACATAAAAATGAGAAAATATAATATTACATTTTATTTTCTTATTTTTTGTTCGTTTAATAAATACTTGTAATAAATACTTAAATTCCCTATAATATACCAAATCTGGACATCTTCTCTTTACGTTCCCCTGTGCTACTTACTGGAAATGTAAGAATAACCTGTCACCTGGACATGCGCATTCTCCTTATGAATACACAGGTTGCCATCCAATTCAAGTTTCAGACTGTGACATTCATATAGAATAGTAATTATCAGTTCATAGATTTCCATGCGGCATAACAGAGGAACCGCATAACAGAAGTTGTATGAAGATGCTCCAGAATTATTTTAGAGAGCTAAGAGATACTTTTACTGGTGGATTCATGACAAGTTGCTACTATCTAATAAAAAAAATAGAATAATTTGCAAGATACAGTATACAGGACTAGAAGATTTAACATTTCTTCAGTAATTTGCGTAGTTATATCTGATGAACCAAATGTGAAATTATGGGATGTAAAATCAAATATAATGGGACAGTGCCCAGATTGAAAGCCTATAAGATAAAACAGTACAAAAAAACGGAAATATGGCTGAATACTGTATATTACACAAATCCTAATGTCAAGGCAAAAAAAAATGTACAATTACTGTTCAGAATTTCCCTTTAGAACACATTGCTAATCATCATGCTGTGGTACTCGTAGTGAGCAGTTGGTGCTCGGGTGAGTGCGACTCGAGTACTCAAGTATAACAGAAGTCAATGGGGAACTCTAGCATTTTTCCGGAAAATCTTCCAGAAAATTGTTCAAGTGCCCCATTGACTTCCATTATACTCAGTAATTGAGTCGAGCCTGTCAGAGCGTGCGACTACTCATGTTAAGTACTGATTCACTACTTATTACCTTTATTTTTATGTGTGGAAAAGTTGATACCCCCCATCAATGGGATAGAGTACAACTTGTTGATTGCTGGGGGTAAAGCCTTTGGGACCCTCACAATTCACAGATTGGGGCTCTGCAGTCCTGTCTTTAATGCATTGGAGATGTGCATGATTGGCCTTCGCTCTATTCATTGTCTATGGGATAATAGCCTAATGCCGTACTTGGCAGTCCCATAGACAATGAATGGAGTGGAGTTTGAGCATGAATCCTCATTTCTATGTGGTCTACTTTGGAAGGAGCGAGCTCTGGAAGAAGTCTGTCATGTTGTGTGCAGCAGTGGTGTTTGCTGCACTGAAACCACTTTGCATGTCTTATTTCCCCTGTTTGTCCTCCTTCCCTTGTGTTTCTGTATTGTAGTGGCGAGTCTAGTGATCTTATCGCCCTGCTCACTAGCCAGGGTGAGTGGAGGGCTAGCTGAGGGCCTAAGGTATCCAGATCAGTGACGGTTTGCTAGAACCTATATAGTGACGCTAGGGAGCTCAGGAGTCAGATGGAGGTGAGTTCAGGAGGTGTCTCCTCACCCCTCTCCCTCGCGGGAGAGACCTCCGTTATAACGTGACTTCTGTGTGTTGTAACATTTTCTGGGGGTTTACCAGGTACTAGGAAAACCCTACTAGTCATGTGCGTAACAGGAGACTAGACTCTGGCAACATCTTTCTACTCAAACCACGAGTATGTAGCGCCCCTGAAAGCCTCAGGGCACAACAAGGAACTGCATCCTCTAGGGGAAGCAGGACCTACCCCCTGGGACCTGGAGTACCAGTGCCTTTTCCAACCAACACACATCTAAATCCTAGATCTCCTCTCCACACTGGGCATGAAGGGATAACCATGTAAGGGGATGGTCGCCATGGGAACGAGTCCCTGGGAATAGCCAGCCTGGTGGGAGGGGTCAGTCAGCCAGTGGCAGTCAGAGAAGTCGGGAGCACACAGGAGAGGTGTGCTGATGTGCCTGAGCTGGGTCCATATAACTGTGTCCCCGGGGGCACAGAAGAGAGGTCGCCAGGACGGGTAACAAGATACCGCTGGGACCGGAGCATGCACGGGGCACAGGGCCCTAGGTCAAACGTCAAGTTTCAAACTGTTTGATAAATACCTGCACGGTGAGGACACCTTCACGGACTTCATCGAACCAAATAATTTGGGGCATCAGCAGTAAACTAGGATTGGAGTTCGGACACTTACCTCCCCGCAGGGTCCGTACTACCCGCCGTAAGGAGAAGGAGACTGTACCCCAAAAGGGACAGTCGGGGTTCCCAAACGCTCCACACTACGGGGATTCAATCTACAGAGAGTGCCAGGGATAGAGAAACCTGGGTCACTACATTGGCACTGATACTCCTGGGACTGGAACCAGCAAGCCGAGGGTCCATGTGAGTAGAGACTGTTAAAGTTAACCTGGTGTGGTCGCCATCATTATACACCATACATCTCCCAGGCACAGCCCTACCTGCGGAGGGCCTACCACCATAGCTGCCACTATCACCATCCCTGGGAGTACCCACATTCAGCAGCGGCGGTTCTCCATTCTTAACCGCAACCCGCAAGTGGCATCAAGAACATTAACGCTATTATCCCCATTAACTTTATTATCCCCTTTTATTAAGCGTCCCCAGGGCACGGGACCTGGCAACGGCCACCAGAGTGACATCCCCGTTTGTAACCGCCCGGGATCGAGTACCCCCTTCCCTGGGCGACACGAGTACTCGGCTGAACCAAGTGCCCATGTGTATGAGGGATTCTGGAGAGATATAGAGTTCTTCCCAACATTTCTTGTCAGATGTGTCTTTAGCTCATTTCTTTCTATATCCCAAAAATGGATTTCCTAGTGACTGATGAAAATACTCTCAGCTTTAATAAGAAACTGTCTTCGGAGGAATTCTAAAACCATTCTAATTATAATCTATAATTTGGTTCTCTAATTAATTACACAGATAATTCTCAGGGTGGATTATTAAAGCACTAATTTTGTCATTTACAAAATCCTATTCTCCAAAGGTGTGGCCTACATTGCAACGAATAAAAGCCCTAATAGTGCGAATTCCCGTCTCGATGAGCTGTCGTGTGGGCGTTCAGCTTTAACGTTAAAGTCACTACCTATTTTGTAATCGTAAGGGATGTATATGGTGATTATATACACTATACCCCTATATATACCAAAGGGTGATGCACAATGTTCTTCTTCCACAGATCCAAATAAAGTGAAAAATCAATGTGAATTCTGCAGAAACAAAAGAAATATGGAACAGATTTTTCTTTGCTGAAAATGTATTTAAGCAAATCAAATGTTTCCGGTACGTGTGAGGTCCATTATCACACATGCTGCAGACACAAACACGTACACCCATTAAAATCAATGGGTTTGCGCACACATCCGTGTTTTCACATGGACCGCGCGTCCGCGTGCTCCACACAGCTGGCAGCATGGGTGTTACATGGACAGCACACTGATGTGATCGATGTGACATCAGTGTGACATGTACTGGAGAAAACACAGGTGACATTAAAATAAATTGTTATCCTTACCTGTCTCCGGTGCTGCTGTCTCTGCCTTTGCTGTTACTTCCAGGTCCACTCATTATGCTCATGAATATTCACTGCACTCAGCGCGGGAGTAACCGCAGCACGGGAGACATGTAAATATACAAGTTCATGCTGTCTGTGTGCTATCCGGATGTCACACGGATAACACAGGGACAGCACATGTAGAACACATGCACACATACGCACCTTCACCACGGACTGTGCAAAAAGTTAGTGTTTTGCACGGACGTGTGAAGGAGGCCTTAGGCCGTCTGCGTGCAGTGCCTTTTAGATGATTTTTTTTATTGTTGCAGATTTGGACAGCATGGACGCTTAGGACTTATTCACACGAGTGTACAAATCGGATGAGTGCAATTGTGTTGCCTATGTGTGGCGCCCCTGAGGCTTCCGTCGCCACAGGAACATTGCACCTCAGCCAGAGGTGTGATGTCCCATCCTGGGTAAGGAAGGGGGTAAACGCCGGTCCACAGGCAAATTTACACTACACCCATTGTTAGGCACACACAGGGACCAGGGACAGTGGCAGCAACCCCCCCAGGCTACATGCTGGGGGGCCGTAAGACCCATCCCTGCTCCCATAGGGTAGGGCTTAGCAACTGGGAAGGTGGGATGAGCCAGCAGAAGGTAGAGCAGATGCAGGAAGGTCAAGTTTCAGTTTGAAGACAGAGTGTGAGGTGAGAGGAGTTGAAGTAAGGAGGAGAGCTGAGAGGAGAAGAGAAGTGCTCTAGTCAGGAGCAAGAAGGAGAAAGTGACGCTTCCTGGTGGAGACCCTGGGACCCAGCTAGGTCCAGGTGACACCACAACCGAGAAATACAGAAGGGATTCCAGGGCCACTGAACTGCTTTCAAGCACAGGGCCTGTTCCACAGAAAGATCAGGTGGAGGGATCAAGCTGCAGACAGGGGACGGTCCCTAGAAACTGGAGGAAGAGAAGTCAATTCCAAAAGTAAAAACCGAGGCCCCAGGTGGTTGCAAGCGCCCAGTGCCACAGCCCACAGCAGAACCTCTGGGAAGAGGGTGAAGTTCCAGCTAGGCTAGCCCCTTATCCAGATGCTGTAGTGGAGGCCAAGCCAGGTTCATTCAGCAAAGGCAAGGCTTAGAAGACAGCTGAAGAGAGGAACACAATAGAAGGATGCACAGGCTTTTATTCCCAGATCTACCCGGGATCAGCGGAAGTCCCTGACAGGGGGTTCCAGCAGTCCAAAGGCATCAGTGCACTACGAACCAGGAATTGTGAGTAAACAACTTGAAACTGCACGCTTGGTGTTGCCTCTGTTATTTCATCTGCACTGCACCATCTACAACACCCTCATAGACTCTTACGAGCACCAACTGTTGCCCTGGGGTCCAGCTCCACCTGTGGGGAGCAGGACCATCCAAGCTTCCAAGCGGCAGCTTAATAGCCGCAAACCACAGGTGGCGTCACGAATATAAACTTTAATAATCACCCCCAACACAGCAGCCATATTAATTGACTCCCGCCAGGGTCACGGAGTCGGGCCCCGCCACCACTGACGACCCCCGGACTAGTGCGGCCCAGCACTGGGTGTCCCATAGCCCTGGGGTGGGCGAGTCACAGGGTTATGGGGTACTCTGTCCCGGGCGGTGTATAACTGGGAAATGTCACTTAGTGGCCGTTGCCCGGTCCCGTGCTCTGGGTGCTTTTTGAAAAAGGGGTATATTTACAAGGGAATTCAATAAGAGATTATCATGTAACGCCACTTGCGGGTTGCGGCTATGTGGATGGAGCTGCCACTGCACAGTTCTCACTACTGGGGCTGGTGTTGGTGGCAGCCTGGATGTTAAGCCCTCCGCAAGCAGGGCCAGGCCCCAGAGGATAGGTGATGCAGATGGGTGTTGAAAGAAGGTAGGCCACATAAGGGGTTGCAGTGTAACTGATTCCTTTACTCACAGTAAGCTGGAAACTGGTGACCCGAAGCTGGCTGGTATCAACCGCAGGTCCCCTTAGTCCCAGTGCCGGTTTAGTGACCTGGTGGCTTCTTTCCCCTGCACCCGTCTTTGGTTGCTGGGTCCCCGTGGCTTGGAGCGGCTGGGGGTCCCCTCCTGGTAGTCTCTTAACGGTAGTCCGTATGACGGTAGCGTGAACCCTGTGGTGTCGGAGTCTCTGGTCCTGTCCCCAGTTCTCCTGATGCTACTGTGTCTCGAACTTCAAGGTCTGTGAGGTCCTTGATGGTCCCCTCACTGTGCAGATTTTATCAGGTCTGCCTGGAGCGTTTGCCTGACCTAGGATTCTGTACCCCGTTGGTGCGTGGTTCTGGGAGTACTCCACTGGCAACTAACCGCCTGGGCCCTCAGGTCACTGTTCACTTCTGTTCTTCCTCTGTCACCGACTCACTCTGACTACTGTCTGACTGTCCACTGTCTGCCCCTCCCACCCGGTTGTCTAGTGGACTGGATTGGTTCCACCTCTAGGCGGCCATCAATTGGTCCAACTCTAGCCTGGTACCATTCTATGGGGTAAATTGGGGAAAAACAGGGATTTTCTGGAATGCTTGTGTTGTTACCGACACTGGTCTTCTGGGTCCCTAGGGGGTAGGCCCTGCATCCTGGTGGGGATACAGTACCTTGTAGCTCCCTGATTCAGGGGTTCAGCGGCGCTACACAATCCCATTTAAAAAAAAGGAGCAGTGTTATTGTGTGTGGCGGTGCAGATCCTCAGCTTTATTCTCAGCTGTATTCCGCATGCTGCAACGTGACTTCGAAATCAGTACAGTGCAAAAAAAAAAAACAAACAAAACTGAGCCATAGTATGACCCTCAATTTTTAGGGATACATTACAATTCTGTAAGATGGGAAAAGATGAGAATGGGGCTGATTTTTATACTCATGTGACCCCGGCCATAGACACATCCATGATAAAACCGGATCTGTGTGTCCAACCCGGGAGACTGAGCACTTCCAGCTCTCATCCAGTTTACAGAACAGACTCTGCCATTAAAGCTTATAGGGATCCGTATAAAATGGAAGAAATACAAAAGAAAGATTTTATACTCCAAAGCTCCATGTAAATTTCATCTGTTTTTAACTGATATCTTGTCAGAGCCAATGGACAAAAAAAATATGATATATAGATGCAACTAACACGGCCTGTGAGGAGCAGAGGAATGCAGACTACTCGGCCACATGAACATGTCGAGTATTTAGTGAAATATTTACCTCAGTATTTGTAAGCCAAAATGAGGAGAGGAGCAGACAGAAGAAAAGTATTACCCATGTGAAAACGTTGAGTATTTGGTGAGGTTTTTACCTCAAAATTTGTAAGACAAAAGTAGGAGTGGGTAAAAAATCCAGAAATGGTGCTGTGTTTCTATTAGGCTGCTTTTACACATCTGGTTTTAGCAGTGCAGCTAAATCCGGCTCTAAAACCTATGCAACGGATGCGGCGAAAAAAACGCATCCTTTGCACAAGTTTTTTGCCGGTTGCGGCACGCTACTGAGCATGCACAGTGCAATAAAAACGCATGCGGCGGTCGGATGTGGTTTTTGCCGCATCGTGCCGCATCCGGCATCCATAGGCATGCATTGGAAAAAGCGCCGCATCGGCAGGATGCGGCGCGATGCGTTTTTTTTTGCCGGACAAAAAAACGTGCCAGGCAACGTTCCATCCGCCCACTGCATGGGCTAAATATGCCGCATCCGGCAAAAACCGGACCGAACGCAAGGCCATGCGGCACAATCCGGCACTAATGAAAGTCTATGCGGAAAAAACGCAACCGGCGGCAAAAAAACGGTTGCGTTTTTTCTTCAAAGAGCCGGATTGTGCCGCACAGCAAAAATCGGATGTGTGAAAGCAGCCTTAGGCCCTGAGCGCACTTACCGGTTTTTGCCACAGATTTCCTGCGGATTTGCTACATGTTTCGCTGCAGAAAATGTTCATAACATCTCTGCATTGAATCACCAGCAAAACCTATGGAAAAAAAAAAATGTTGTGCGTACTATGCGGAATTTGACAGCTGCATGTTTTGCTGCGGGATTCCCGCAGCAAAAACAATTGCATGTCACTTCTTTTCCACACATCGCTTTTCGGATTTCACTCCATTAACTGCCATGTAATCGTGAAATCCCGCAGGGAATAACGCAGGCAGCAAATTCTGTGCGGTTCATTGCGTTTTCCTGCGTTATTCCCTTTGGTATTTCGCAGTTTACCTGCGGTAATGTACATCGCTTGCCTGCGGTTTGCAGGGAAGTGATGTCATTATGACAGGAAGAGGAAGCGGAGCAGAGAGTAAACACACACACACACATCACAGACACACACAGACACAGACATATAGAATACACATAGAAAGCAAACGGAAATATAGAAAACAAAACACATGGGCTCCGCTGTATTTTTACCTTCCAGCCGAGGTAAACACACAGCGGCGGCCCGGTATTCTCAGGCTGTGGAGGGCGAGGGGCAGGGTTAATGTCCCCCGCCTCCCTCCCACCTTCCGCAGCCGAGAATATCAGCCGCAGCTGCCCCGGGACTGGCGCATGCATTATGCGACAGTCCCGGAGTGTCCCCGACTCCTCTTGTTGCCGTGATGCAGTGGCAATCAAGGTAATGTAAGGAGTTAATGGCAGCGGATCACCGCCACTAAGTCCAGGCTTGATCATGGCAGCGTCTATGAGACAGCTGACATGATCAACCAGTAAGTAAAGTGAAAAAACACACACACAGAAAAATCCTTTATTTTAAATAAAACACAAAAAAGCCCCTGGTTCACCCGTTTATTAACCCCCCGAAACACACCGCGTAATCCACGTCCTGCGATGCTTGCATCCAGCCGCGACTAACACACAGCGCTGAATACAGCCTCGTAACGAGCCTGCAGAGGTAACCACAGGGCATTTCCCACGGCCGGTAATGTGAACACACATTACCGCTCGGGAGAAATGCAGCGTGTGCTCACAGGGACGCTATCTATCTATCTATCTATCTATCCTTCTATCTATCCCTCTGTCTGTCTATCTATCTATTCTTCTGTCTATTTCTCTATCTCAGAATGAAATTACTTTTTTTTTTTTCAATGTGCTTTATTGCATTGAATGCAATAAAGCACATGTACCAACCCGCACGCGGCAAAACCACGAACAATACTGCGGTAAAACCGCGGCAAACCGCATGCGGTTTTCGGGTGCGGATTGCCGCGGTTTTTTACCGCGGGTACAGTAATCTTTCAATGCCTGCGGAATTTTCTTGAGAAAATTCCATTTTCCAGTGCGCACATAGCCTTATACTTTCCCTTTGATTGTTCCACTTCTGGTTTGGCTACAAATACTGAGGTAAAATCCTCACCAAATCCTCTTATGCACGTGGCCTTATAAATACTGAGGTAAAAACATCACCAAATCCTCTTATGCACGTGGCCTTATAAATACCGAGGTAAAAACCTCACCAAATACTCTTATGCTTATGGCCTTACAGATTCTGAGGTAAAAATCTCACCTAACACTCATATGCATGTGGTTGTGCAGATACTGAGGTTATATACAGTGTGTCCACCCATATCCAGTCCACCGCCATTAACTTGAGAACGGCGGCAGCTATAGGCATAGAAGTGGTGTTTAGGTATAGTAAAGTAGTCATGTGCTACGCAATGAAACCACCTATAGCGCCACCTGGTGGAAAACAACGGAGTTAGCATTTTTATCTTGAAAAAGGAACGATATAGAGAAAAAAAGTGAAATACAAAGTTGTAGGGCATCATCAATTCAATACGAATCGACACCTTGCATACAGAAATGCTATGATTAGAACATGTAAAACTCACAAGGCTGCGGACGTGAAGCGATACCTCATGGAGACCTTCCTACAAGTCATTGGGTATGGTGGCTGTGTGGAGTGGCCTCCACGCTCACCTGACCTGACCCCATTGTACTTCTTTCTGTGACGTTACATCAAACAGCAGGTGTATGCGACCTCTCCACCAACATTGCAGGACCTACGACGATGTATCACAGATGCTTGTGCAAACATGTCACTTACCATATTGCACAATGTGCAGCAAGATACAGTATGCTGTGCAGAGTCCAGATGTGCATTGCAGCTGACGGGGGCCACTATGAGCATCAAAGTTAAATGAGCGCCCTATGAGTGACAAACATTCAATGTTTGGGGGGGGGGGGGGTCATGGGTTTCATATCATAGCATTTCGGTATCAAATTGTCGATTTGTATTGAATTGATGATGCCCTGCAACTTTGTAATTCACTTTTGTTTTCTATCTCATTCTGTTTTCGAGATAAAAATGCTAACTCCGTTGTTATCCACCAGGTAGCGCTATAGTTGGTTTCATTGCGTAGCGCATGGCTACTTTACTATACCTAGACACCACTTCTATGCCTATAGCTGCCGCCTTTCTCAAGTTAATGGCGGTGGACAGGATATGGGTGGACACACTGTATACTCACCAAATACTCAACATGTGCAAGTTTCTATTATACTTTTCCTCTGATTGTTCCACTCCTGGTTTTGACAAACCCTGAGGTAAAAAACAAAACCCTCACCAAATACCGAACGTGTGAGTGTGGTTTTGTCTTGGATGGCGACACTCTCACAGATGTGTGGATGAACCTTAGGCTATATGCGCAAGCTGCAGTTTTGTTGTTGCAAAATCTGCACCCAATCTGCATCCAAAACTGCACCTTGTCACAGAGAGCCTGGAAATGTCAAATAAAATGCTTGTTATAATGGTGCGTTTTTTGGTGCATTTTTGTCAATTCTGATTTCATGTGTTTGTCAGTATAGAAAGCGTGACAAAACTGCGATAAAAAAGCAAGAAGTGAACATGCTGCATTTTTTATTGTCAGAACTTTGTGACATAAACTGCAGACAAAAAACTGCAATGTGCGCTCAGCAAATCTGAATTCTCATACACTTTGCTGGGAAGTCAGATGTTATGATCCGGAACCATGGAAGATCACAATAGATAATTGGCAAAAAAGGTTACAAGAGCATCGGCAACTAATCTGGCCGCCATACCCTTACTAACCAGCAACACTAGAAGTAGCTGAGGGGTGAACTAACATCCTATGCACCGCGGACCCAGCCGGAGAACTAGCTATCCTAAATGGAAAAAAACATTAATAACTCTCTGCCTCAGAAATGGACCGCAAAGGTATAGCAAGCCCCCCACATTCAAAGACTACGGTGATATAGGAAAACACAATACACAGATGGATGATAGGATTAGCAAAGGTGAGGCCCCATTGACTAAATAGGAACGCATAGGAAAGGGGCTGATGGTGGCCAGAGAAAAACCCTAAAAAAATCATCCAAATACCTGATAGTACAAAAAGCCCTCAGATCGCACGATCTGAACTCCGTCCTATATCAGATGCTCTTGTCAAACCAATGAACATAAAACAGGAACAATTACAAATACAAGAAGCAACAAACACATGGACTTATAGGAGCAAAACTCCAAACATAGCTGCAGGGAGCTTCCCAGCTAATCAACAGAGAGGGAAGATTTCGGCATGCAAATAAACTGACAATAACCACAGAAAATTACAAACCTAGATAAGAACAAAAGAACAAAACAACGTTAGAAAGAACCAAGCACTTATCTGGGGTAGATGTGGTCTGGAGCAAGATGAGAAGGCTGGAAAACCAAGGAACAAATGACGACCGGCTCAGCCTGCCAGCAGACCAAGGTTTAAATATGCAGAGAGTTAGCAATGGAAACGCCCATTGCTCCAGCACACCTGATCTCTGTCCAAACCATTCCTGGCCACAAGAGGGAGCCTCACAGTAGCAAAAACATGCCTGACATTCACAACAGTCAGATGTCAGAATTGTTGACAACAAAACTGCAACAAAAACTGCAGCGTGTGCATATAGCCTGCCGTTTCACATGACCAAGATTCATTATCCGAGTAAGAAGCTTTACTTAGGGGACCCTTAGGGGACCGCTTAGGTTTGGTTCACGCTGGCATTCAGCTTTTTGGTTTGTCAACAGACGTAAGGGTGAATCTAGTCTTAAATATAAAACATAAAAAAAATATATATAAAATAATATTAAATTACACCAGATGGTAAAAATGACAAAGCTCAGAACTGCACCCACTACTTTAATGCAGAGCAATTAAAAATTGATCAATTATTTGTAATGATTTTCCAGAAGGACGTCTTCAGGTTCCTGAAACAATTATCTGAGTTGGACTATTTTTACCATGAACACTCAGTTGCTTCATCCTTGGCGATGACACACAAACATAACTATAAACTAAAGGGAACACGACAAGAGATAGTAGGTCAAAGGACAGAGAACTTGGCAATCGTCCCATGGGCTGGGCTGTGCGCCGAACTATTTACAATGCAAATCAGCAAGAGTGTCCTGCAAAAGCAACGTTACACAATAACCACAGACTACATACACCAAGACGAATGTCATGCGGCCCTAACGCTGCACCACTGTTTGCGTTTATCTAAGGAAGACTAACAATTGCTTTTTGAAGTATAACTAATGATGAGTGGGCACTACCATGCCCGGGTGCTTATAAAAGTACAGCGCACCCGAGCATGGTAGCGGTCGATCATCACTAGTTACGAGTACCGAGCATGGTAGTGCCCACTCAAAGTTTTATCTGCCCAATTGGACCATTGAGGACTGGAGTGAGGTAATCTTCTCGGATAAGTCTAATTTTTAGCTTTGCCTAACACTTGGTGGTCTAAAAGTTAGATGGAGACCTGGAGAGACGTACAAGCCAGTGTCTTGCACCCACTGTGAAATTTGGTGGAGGATCGGTGATGATCTGGGGATGCTTCAGCAAGGCTGGAATTGGGTAGATTAAACTTTGCGAAGGACGTATGAATCAAGCTGCATACAAGGTTATCCAGGAAAAACAGGTGCTCCCTTCTGCTCAAGCAATGTTCCCCAACTCTGAGGACTGGTTTTTCAAGCAGGACAATGCGCCATGCCACACAGCTAGGTCAATGTGTCTATGAAGGACCACCACATCAAAACCCTGTCATGGGCAGCTCAATCTCCAGACCTGAACCCCATTGAAAATCTCTGGAATGTAATCACGAGGAAGATGGATAGACAAAAGCCATCAAATAACAAAGAACTGCTTAAAAGTTTGCACCAGGAATGGCATAAGGTCACCCAAAAGCAGTGTGACACTGGTGGAAAGCAGCCAAGACGCATGAAAGCTGGGATTAAAAATCATGGTTATTCCAGAAAATATTGATTTCTGAACTCTTCCTGAGTTAAAACATTATTAGTATTGTTGTTTCTAAATGATTATGAACTTGTTTTCTTTGCATTCTTTGAGGTCTGAAAGCAATGCATTATTTTGTTATTTTACCATTTCTCATTTTCAGAAAATAAATACAAAATTTATTGCTTGGAAATTCGGAGACGTTGTCAGTAGTTTATAGAATAGAAGAATGTACATTTCACTCAAAAATATACCTATAAAAGAGAAAAATCAGAAAAAACTGAAAATGTTGCAGTGGTCTCTTAATTTTTGATAGAGCTGCAATTATATATATATATATATATATATATATATATATATATATATATATATATATATATATATATATATATATATATATATATATATATATATATATAGTAGTATTACATCTAGCACTATATTGCTTTCTTGTCTGCTGTCACATGTACAGTTATAAAATTAGAAGCTGGAGGCTTTTATAGATGGATATACATATATGCCGATACAATGGTTGTGGAGGTGCGGTGGATGGAGGTGGGGTGTGGATTACTACATGGCATATTTCTACTAAAGGCACACCCTAATGAAACAGGCTGAGCACACCCATGTAACTTCAGGATATCAAAATGATTAGCAAACAACATTTTGCTAATGAATTGGCTCCCGTACATATACCAAATCCAGTACTGCCTTATACAAGAACATCAGCATGGTGGCGAGTCCGGGGCCATACCATTTCAATAAAATCTGTTAGAGATTAAAACCATGCCCCTAGTGTGAACAAAGCCTTCGTGAAATCACTGACCACTCACATATCCTATCCGTGTGCTCAACCGTGAATTTTGACAGACCCATAGAGGTAATTTTCAAGCTCAAAATGCTTTAGTAAGACACCGGCTGTATTTTTGTTTAAAGCTTTTTTTTTTTTATGACTTTGTGGTTACCTATTTCGGCAGCATTATCACCAACACTTTTTTAATTTTTAAAATAGTTTGTTCAAAAAAGAATCTTCCAATAGAATGGTCAGGTCACTTCTTTGGAACAATTATCTTCTTTCAAAGTGTGAAGTGGTTAAAATAAGTGACAAAGGACTTTAGACATGCACATAAAGTCAATTTTACATTTCAGTGCATGTGTTAATTCATTTTAAGATTTGTTAAATGATTTTTCAAGCCAGTTATGGATCCTACCCCCTTAAAAAAGACATCAAGTGCACAAATCCTGAGCAGTGATGAACGGGCACTACCATGCTCAAGTGCTCTGTACTCGTAATGAGCAGTCAGATCCTTGTGTACTGACTGAGTATAATCTAAGTCAATGGGAAACTCGAGTATTTTTCTGGATCTTCCGGAAAAATGCTCGAGTGCCCTATTAAGTTCCATTATACTCGGGACATCAGTCGCTCAGATCCGAGTGTTTGACTGTTCGATACGAGTACCGAGCACCCGAGCATGGTAGTGCCCGCTCATCACTAGTTATGAGTACTGAGCACCCGAGCACGGTAGTGCCCGCTCATCACTGGTTACGAGTACAGAGCACCCGAGCATGGTAGTGCCCGCTCATCACTAGTTATAAGTACAGAGCACCCGAGCATGGTAGTGCCCGCTCATCACTAGTTACGAGTACAGAGCACCCGAGCATGGTAGTGCCCGCTCATCACTAGTTACAAGTACAGAGCACCCGAGCATGGTAGTGCCCGCTCATCACTAGTTACGAGTACAGAGCACCCGAGCATGGTAGTGCCCGCTCATCACTAGTTACAAGTACAGAGCACCCGAGCATGGTAGTGCCCGCTCATCATTAGTTACGAGTACAGAGCACCCGAGCATGGTAGTGTCCGCTCATCACTAGTTATGAGCACTGAGTACCTGAGCATGGTAGTGCCCGCTCATCACTAGTTATGAGCACTGAGTACCTGAGCATGGTAGTGCCTGCTCATCACTAGTTAGGAGTACTGAGAGCCAGAGCATGGTAGTGTCCGTTCATCACTAGTTACGAGTACTGAGCAGGGGCGTAACGACCACGGTCGCAGAGGTCGCCACTGCGACCGGGCCCGCAGGGTTATAGGGGCCCGGAAGCCGCTCTGCAGAGCTGGCTGCCGGACCCCTATGTGTAGTGCCGCTGTGTAGTGGCCGACTGCGCGACTGTTATCGGGCCGGCCTGTGAGTCAGGGGGGGCCCAGTGTAAGCAGGGGGGGCCCTGATCTGGAGAGGCCCACCAGGCGTTCCTGACCTGCAGCAGAGCAGAAGCGCTTCTACACGGCAGACGGAATCTATCCCTACCAGGACCTGCGATGATGTCACGCCCATGTGACTGTGTGGGAGAAGACACAGGATTGCCGGGCAGAGAACAGGAGAAGATACTTTGGACACATGACTGGTAATGAGAAAAGAGGGAACATGAGGGGGAAGGGGTGCAGGGTGAGTGGGGTATGAGGGCTGCAGACTGTGACAGAAGCATGTGAAGGGGTGCAGAGTGTTTGAGAAGGGTAAGTTAGGGTACAGGCAGGGTGAGATATGTGGGGCAGGGTGTGTGCTATGGGGTGCAGGCTGTATGGGGAGCAGGGTGTGTGACATATGGGGGCAGGGGCATAACTACCTCGGTCGCAGGGGTCGGAAGGAGAAGAGAGGTACTTGTTTTTTTATTTTGCTGGCTGCATGACACATGGAGGTCCTGGGGAAGCTGGCTGCATGACACATATAGGCCCGGGGGAAGCTGGCTGCATGACACAGAGGCCCTGGGGGGCCTGGCTGCATGACACCTGGGGGGGCTGGCTGCATGACACATGGAGGCCCTGGGGGGCCTGGCTGCATGACACCTGGTGGGGCTGGCTGCATGACACATGGAGGCCCTGGTGGGACTGGCTGCATGACACCTGGTGGGGCTGGCTGCATGACACATGGAGGCCCTGGTGGGACTGGCTGCATGACACCTGGTGGGGCTGGCTGCATGACACATGGAGGCCCTGGTGGGACTGGCTGCATGATACATGGAGGTCTATGGGACTGCATAATAAACATGAAGGACACCTTATTCATGGACTATAGGGGTGCATTATACATGGAGCAGTATGGGGCTGCATAATACAAAATGAATGACACCTTATACATGGAATATAGGGGTGTATTATACATGGAGGAGTATGGGGCTGCATAATACAATATGATGATTCATGGGGCTGCATTATAATACATATAGGACTATGAAGGCTACATTATAATATATGGAGGATTATGGAGACTACCTTACACATGGTCTGTGGGGGTGCATTATAAAACATGGAGGACTATAGGAAATGCATTATAATACATGGAGGACTATGGAAGTGTATTATAATATATGAAGGGTTATGTGGGACCCTACTATTTGGAAGGCTATGTAGGGGCCATTATAGTATTTGGAGAGCTATATACGAGGGGGGACAAAGATACAAGCAGGGGATGGGAATGTTTTGTGCTGAGGGAAAAAGGCTCTTTCCCTCAGCACCCAGCTTTCTCATGCTCTGCTGTACATCTCTCAGCACCCAGCTTTCCCATGCTCTGATATGGGAAAGCTGAGTGCTGAGAGAAAGATGTATGACGGAGCATGGGAAAGCTGGGTGTCGTGGACAAGATGGATATCAGATCATGGGAAAGCTGGGTGCTGATAGAGGGATTTTAGATCATGGGAAACCTGGGTGCTGAGGTAAGAGCCAAGTGTCAGCATCATTATCCCGTACCCTAAGTGTCAGTGTACATGGAAGGGGACCCCGGTCCGAATTTTGCACCAGGGCCCATCAAACTCTAGTTATGCCACTGATACTGAGCATGGTAGTGCCCGCTCATCACTAGTTATGAGCACTGAGTACCCGAGCATGGTAGTGCCCGCTCATCACTAGTTATGAGCACTGAGAACCTGAGCACCCGAGCATGGTAGTGCCCGCTCATCACTAGTTACGAGTACAGAGCACCCGAGCATGGTAGTGCCCGCTCATCACTAGTTACGAGTACAGAGCACCCGAGCATGGTAGTGTCCGCTCATCACTAGTTATGAGCACTGAGTACCTGAGCATGGTAGTGCCTGCTCATCACTAGTTATGAGTACCAAGCATGGTAGTGCCCGCTCATCACTAGTTACGAGTACAGAGCACCCGAGCATGGTAGTGCCCGCTCATCACTAGTTACGAGTACCGAGCATGGTAGTGCCCGCTCATCACTAGTTACGAGTACAGAGCACCCGAGCATGGTAGTGCCCGCTCATCACTAGTTATGAGCACTGAGTACCTGAGCATGGTAGTGCCTGCTCATCACTAGTTATGAGTACCAAGCATGGTAGTGCCCGCTCATCACTAGTTACGAGTACAGAGCACCCGAGCATGGTAGTGCCCGCTCATCACTAGTTACGAGTACTGAGCACCCGAGCATGGTAGTGCCCGCTCATCATTAGTTACGAGTACAGAGCACCCGAGCATGGTAGTGTCCGCTCATCACTAGTTAGGAGTATAGAGCACCCGAGCATGGTAGTGCCCGCTCATCACTAGTTACAAGTACAGAGCACCCGAGCATGGTAGTGTCCGCTCATCACTAGTTAGGAGTATAGAGCACCCGATCATGGTAGTGCCCGCTCATCACTAGTTACGAGTACCGAGCATGGTAGTGCCCGCTCATCACTAGTTACGAGTACAGAGCACCCGAGCATGGTAGTGCCCGCTCATCACTAGTTATGAGCAATGAGAACCTGAGCACCCAAGCATGGTAGTGCCCGCTCATCACTAGTTACGAGTACAGAGCACCCGAGCATGGTAGTGCCCGCTCATCACTAGTTCCGAGTACTGAGCACCCGAGCATGGTAGTGCCCGCTCATCACTAGTTACGAGTACAGAGCACCCGAGCATGGTAGTGCCCGCTCATCACTAGTTATGAGCACTGAGTACCTGAGCATGGTAGTGCCCGCTCATCACTAGTTACGAGTACAGAGCACCTGAGCATGGTAGTGCCCGCTCATCACTAGTTATGAGTACCAAGCATGGTAGTGCCCGCTCATCACTAGTTAGGAGTACTGAGAGCCCGAGCATGGTAGTGCCCGCTCATCACTAGTTACGAGTACAGAGCACCCGAGCATGGTAGTGCCCGCTCATCACTAGTTACGAGTACTGAGCACCCGAGCATGGTAGTGCCCGCTCATCACTAGTTACGAGTACAGAGCACCCGAGCATGGTAGTGCCCGCTCATCACTAGTTATGAGCACTGAGTACCTGAGCATGGTAGTGCCCGCTCATCACTAGTTACGAGTACAGAGCACCCGAGCATGGTAGTGCCCGCTCATCACTAGTTACGAGTACTGAGCACCCGAGCATGGTAGTGCCCGCTCATCACTAGTTACGAGTACAGAGCACCCGAGCATGGTAGTGCCCGCTCATCACTAGTTATGAGCACTGAGTACCTGAGCATGGTAGTGCCCGCTCATCACTAGTTACGAGTACAGAGCACCCGAGCATGGTAGTGCCCGCTCATCACTAGTTATGAGTACCAAGCATGGTAGTGCCCGCTCATCACTAGTTACGAGTACTGAGCACCCGAGCATGGTAGTGCCCGCTCATCACTAGTTACGAGTACCGAGCACCCGAGCATGGTAGTGCCCGCTCATCACTAGTTAGGAGTACTGAGAGCCCGAGCATGGTAGTGTCCATTCATCAATAACCCTAAGGCCACTTTAACATTACATTATTTTGTTCATTATTTTCCATAAGTATTTGGAAGCCAAAATCAGAAGTTGGTCCAAAATACAGAAGAGGTGTAAATGCTTCTAGAGTATTTTTCTTTTCCCCTCTATTCCAAGCCTGGTTTTGACTTACAAAATACTGGTGTGTGAAAGCGATCCATGGCAGAGTTTAGCTAGACAAGGCATCTGTTGTCAGTCGTCAACATATGCAACATTATGCAACGAATAAGATTCTTGGCAGAAACCACAAAACCTATTTAAAAAAAAAATACATTTCATTCTCTAGACTTCATTACCAAGTCATATGGCTATTTCTTTGTACAGGTTCCTCCAACTCCGAAGAAAAAGTTTGGCAAAAGAATGTATGCAGGGGCGGACATATTATTGGTGCAGCCGCACAACTGCCTAAAGGGGGCTTTTACACACTACGATATCGTTAATGTTTGGTCGCCGGGGTCATGTTGTTAGTGACGCACATCCGGCGTCATTAACGATATTGCAGCGTGTGACACTTATGTGCGACCTTAAGCGACCTCAAAAATGGTGAAAATCGTTTACCATGGAGAGGTCGTCCCAAACTCAAAAAATCGGTAAGGGTTGTTTATCCAGGTGGTTCATCGCTCCTGCGGCAGCACACATCGCTATGTGTGACACCGCAAGAGCGAGGACCGTCTCCTTACCTGCCGCCGGCCCCAATGCGGAAGGAAGGAGGTGGGCGGGATGTTACTTCCCGCTCATCTCCGCCCCTCTGCTTTGATTGGCCGGCCGCTTAGTGACGTTGCGGTGATGCCGAACGTCCCACCCCCTTGAAGGAGGGATTGTTCGGCAGTCACAGCAATGACGACGACCAGGTAAGTATGTGTGACGCTGCCGTAGCGATAATGTTCGCTACGGCAGCGATCACAAACAATCGCATGCGCGACGGGAGCGGGTACTTACACGCTCGCTATCGCTACAAATTGCTAGCGATATCGCTACCATGTAAAGCCCCCTTAAGAGGTGAGGGGGATCACATCCACCCCCAAAGCAGGAGGAATTGTGCATTATGATTAGTTAATGGACTAAAAAGGGCCCAGATTTGGTTCTTGCACAGGGGCCTCTCCTGTCCTTGTCCCCCAGTGATTAGATGCATTATAGCTAGTGTTGAACGGATCCGAACTGTAAAAATCCGGATCCGTGCAGTTTCAGCGTCCCATCCGGGTCCGACCTGGACCCGGGAATCCGCCTGCACGATCCGGGTTCGGGGTTTTTTTTTATTTTCTCTCTCTCTCTTCCCTTTGGGCTGGATGATCAAATAACCACATTTTAGGCAAGTGAGTAATTTATTAGAGCTAGAAAAAAAAAACCTTATCTTTGTGTGTGGCTACAACATGGTATGGTACGAATCCGCACATCTTAGTTGTTATGGTAAAGGGGTTGTCTGGTCGCACCAAATTAATTGCATATCCATGTGTAGGTCAATATCAGATTGGTGGAGGGCCAACTAATATTACAATTCACTAAATTTATACCAATCACACCCAGCTCTGGCAAAACAGAGCTGGATCAAGCTTGCCAGAAAATGTCCCCAGAATTTCAGCCACAAAAGAGAAACAGAGAAGTACTGTACTCCAGAAAAAAAAGAGAGAGTGAGAAAAAGAGAGCGAGCAAAAGACATCTTTCTGTGAGATAAAACATTTCCCTGTTGGTTTTTAAAAAATGTTTTACCTCAAAGAAAGAATTGTCTGTGATCCCGTACTGTAATATCTGTATTATTTCTTACTTTCTCCCCGGCCCAGGAGATGTGGTGTGATCAGACTTTGTGCCTGTACGGTCAGACACAGCCATTACACAGTACATAGCAGGGACACATATAGAAGATTATCTCCGCACAGGGACATTTTTTTTATAAACACATCCAGTTGTGGAAATTATTATTATTCCAAGATTTATTGATTAAAATCAACCTTGTTTGTGAGGAAAACCCATTTGAGGCAGAATGCATCCTATCTTGTATGCAAAACAAAAAGAAAAAAAAAAAAGCACCAAGGGTTTGCAGAAGGAAAATGGGCCATAGAAAATAATAAGGTCTAAATTGTTTTGCCATCATATTCTGTTAAACACTGTCAACTATCTGATTGTTTCCCCAAGCGCAAGATCTCATTTGTTTTGGGTTTTTTTGCAGTTCTGGGTTTGTACCAATTTTTGTAATTGGCAAGCTGCAACATTTGTTACAAGAACATTTCTGTACTGCGGTGAAAGGGTATCACCCCCCCCCCCCCAAAAAAAATTGCTGCAAAAATAATAAGATAAAGTTTGAAATGAACCTGTATATACTTACAGGCTCCATACAGTAGGACTTCACAGTGGGAATTAAACAATTTGTATGTGTGAGCATTAAACTAAGGCATTTCCCAACTCCACAACACACATGTACATTACAAAAAAAAAAATGTATGCTTACAACTATAGTCAGAAAGTGCCACAGACGCCTCTGACATTGCTTATTTTTAAGTAATAATGGATTAGGATGGGATAAAAAAAATAAATAAATAAAAAAAAATATATTAATTATTATTATTATAATAAATTTATATTTATATATATATATATATATATATATATATATATATATATATATATATATATATATATATATATATATATATATATATATATATATATATATATATATACACACAAACACACACACACACACACACTCTCCTTGCCTCCTATATGTATAGGTAGATAGGTATGTACACACACACACACACACACACACACACACACACACACACAGCAGGTGGTCCTTTCCAAAATAAATTGTTTGCTGATCCTGCAGATGTTCCAATCTCCGAGCACTAATATCACATGTACAAACACTTTCACCATAGTCATCTACTTGTTGTTAGTTGCCCAACTTCATTACATTACAATTAATCGTGAGGGTTATGCTTCATACACACATCTATGTGTTGCAGTCGGTGCATCCTGGCCCTGCCACGGTCTCCTGATCCAACTCCACGGCTTAAAGGGACTTTGCCACCAGATTTTACTCCCCCATCTGAGAGCAGTATAATGTAGAGACAGAGACCCTGATTCCAGCGATATGTCACTTACTGAGCTGTTTGCTGTCATTTTGTTAAAATCACTGTTTTCTTTGCTGCAGATCTAGCAGTTATACAGAGCTCATGAACATGCTGGACTACCTGGAAGCACGCCAAGTAGTCCTGTAATGATAATCTACTGCTGATTAAACATAGATTTTATGAAAACTACACTAAGCGGCCCAGTAAGCGACACATGGCTGGAATCAGGGTCTCTGCCCCTACCTTATGCTGCTCTCAGCCTTGGTGGCAAAAACCTGGTGACAGATTCCCTTAATGAGGCTGTTCAGCTAGGGTCAGGAAATTCATGACCAACCCGTGTGTTTCTAACTCATACTGCAACACCAAATGTGTGACTACTCTGTTTTTTTTTTGTTTTGTTTTTTTTTTATCCCAAGCAGAATCAAACGTTCACCAAATTGTTCATGTTGAACTGGACCCACAATATAAATAGGTGTCATAAAACAGAATAAACTTTTTTTTTTTTTTTTTTTTTAATGTAGCCTCTCTGTTGCGGATGATATTAGCAATCAAAGTATTTAGCACCTAATGAGTTAATTTATTTTTTGTGACCAGGCGGGTGTTATCAGACAGCTTTCACTGGGGGCGTGGCCTTCTCCCTGTAAGAGTTGAGCAATCTTAAGCTATATATATATATATATATATATATATATATATATATATATATATATATATATATATATATATATATATATAATAACATATTATATATATATATATATATATATATATATATATATTTTTTTTTTATTATTTTTTTATTATTTATTTATTTAGGTGCCAAACCCTTTGATTGCTAATACTTTTATTTTACTCAGCAACCACTATTAAATTGTGCATGTGTCCTGTTCTACATGAGAAAGTTAGTGAATGTCCCTGTTTAATAGGCAACTTGACCCCTATGTGAATGGCCTTACCATAAAACCGGATTTATACACGAACCGGCCACAGGTCTCTAGATCCGAACTCAACAGCCTCTTTGACATATCTGGGGCGGTCACGTTTGAGTCCAAGCATTGTGATCCATACTTGGATTTCTAAATCGAACCTAAAGAAGTTGTCCAGGATCAGACAACTACGTCTGTTTTCTTCCCAAACAGTGCCACACCGGTCCACAGGCTGCGTGTGGTATTGCAGCTCAGCCTTTACTTTACAGAAGAGGCGCTCTAATACCAGGCGTAACCCATGTAAGAGTGTGGTGCATTTCATGTTAAGCAATTAAAGACATCTCCGCCTGGCAGTAAGTGCCATATTGGTTGCCTTTTTCCTGCATTTCCTTTTCTGTTTACTTAGAATGGCGGAACTTTTCTGCACAACTTCAATAACCTTTTGCCTTTTTGTGGTATAATATGTGATCACTGCAAGTATGCATGCGCACAATACTTATATGATAAAAGTACAGGTGGTGGGACAAGTCGTCATTTAGTGCTTATAATAACATCGATCCTATATATAATTTTTGGTGCTGCACAAGCATTAACAGAGAAGGAGTCAAAAATGTAGTAATAACGTAATACACAAACCTTTCTGAGACTTGCAAGTTCCAATGTCATCCTCATAGTGTATTAATTCTCCAGGCAGTAAAGTCTTGTCTGACCGGGCTGCCCTCCTGCACAGAGCGCTGCAGGCTCCGGACCAGCTGCCCCTGTCACTTGCACTGTGCAAAATCCACACGATATGAAGAAGCTCAAAACAACAATGTAACAAGCAAATCCCTTAAAAAACATGCAACTGGAAATCTTTGATCAGGCTCCTCAAGTAGTGCAAGACTGGGGCCCACACCCTGAGCGACTTCCAGCAGAGATCTCAGCAGCCAACAACTCCCAGTCCATAAAAAAAAACAACTTGTTTTCTGTCTTGTTTAACTCCATAGAGTCGTCACTTCCTTGTATTCGGTGCTCGCCTCCCCCTCCTCCTGTGCTAAAATGAAAGCACAGGAATCTGAGCTGCAGGCATTGCCCTGACTTGCATGGACCTTCTTAAAGGAGCCTTAGAAATCAGGACCCCTCTGTCACTGCTGTAGGGTGAATATGTTTGTAAAGAAATAAAATATCAAATAGTTCATTGCAAAGTTTAATTTTAGCGTAAAAAGTTAGACGGACTTAAATAAAAAAAAACAAACAAAAAACTAACTTGCAGACAGCTGTCCAGACGTCCAGACGAAATGCGCTGTGCAAGATACTGAAGTTGGTTTTTGCGGAATAAAAGTACAACTTCAGCCTCGAATAGGAAATTGGATGAATAAGGAACGAACTTCAGCCCCGAATAAGAAATTGGATGAATAAGGAACGAACTTCAGCCCCGAATAAGACATTGGATGAATAAAAAAACAGCTTCAGCCCCGAATAGGAAACTGGACAAATAAGAACCCAACTTCACCCGCGAATAAGAAACTGGACAAATAAAAACCCAATTTCATCCCCGAATAAGAAACTGGACAAATAAGAACCCAACTTCAGCCCCGAATAAGAAACTGGACAAATAAAAACCCAACTTCAGCCCCGAATAAGAAACTGGACAAATAAGAACGCAACTTCAGCCCCGAATAAGAAACTAGATGAATAAGAACCCAACTTCAGCCCCGAATAAGAAACTGGACAAATAAGAACCCCCTTCAGCCACAAATAAGAAAGTGGACAAATAAGAACCCAACTTCAGCCCCGAATAAGAAACTGGACAAATAAGAACCCAACTTCAGCCCCGAATAAGAAAGTGGACAAATAAGAACCCAACTTCAGCCCCGAATAAGAAACTGGACAAATAAGAACCCAACTTCAGCCCCGAATAAGAAACTGGACAAATAAGAACCCAACTTCAGCCGCGAATAAGAATCTGGACAAATAGGAACCCAACTTCAGCCCCGAATAAGAAACTAGATGAATAAGAACCCAACTTCAGCCCCGAATAAGAAACTGGACAAATAAGAACCCCCTTCAGCCACAAATAAGAAAGTGGACAAATAAGAACCCAACTTCAGCCCCGAATAAGAAACTGGACAAATAAGAACCCAACTTCAGCCCCGAATAAGAAACTGGACAAATAAGAACCCCCTTCAGCCACAAATAAGAAAGTGGACAAATAAGAACCCAACTTCAGCCCCGAATAAGAAACTGGACAAATAAGAACCCAACTTCAGCCCCGAATAAGAAAGTGGACAAATAAGAACCCAACTTCAGCCCCGAATAAGAAAGTGGACAAATAAGAACCCAACTTCAGCCCCGAATAAGAAAGTGGACAAATAAGAACCCAACTTCATCCCCGAATAAGAAATTGGACAAACAAGAACCCAACTTCAGCCCCGAATAATAAACTGGACAAATAAGAACCCAAATTCAGCCCCGAATAAGAAACTGGACAAATAAGAACCCAACTTCAGCCCCGAAAAAGAAACTGGCGAATAAGAACCCAACTTCAGCCCCGAAAAAGAAACTGGCGAATAAGAACCCAACTTCAGCCCCGAATAAGAATTTGGACAAATAAGAACCCAACTTCAGCCCCGAATAAGAAACTGGACAAATAAAAACCCAACTTCAGCCCCGAATAAGAAACTGGACAAATAAGAACGCAACTTCAGCCCTGAATAAGAAACTGGACAAATAAGAACCCAACTTCAGCCCCGAATAAGAAACTGGACAAATAAAAACCCAACTTCAGCCCCGAATAAGAAACTGGACAAATAAGAACGCAACTTCAGCCCTGAATAAGAAACTGGACAAATAAGAACCCAACTTCAGCCCCGAATAAGAAACTGGACAAATAAAAACCCAACTTCAGCCCCGAATAAGAAACTGGACAAATAAGAACGCAACTTCAGCCCCGAATAAGAAACTAGATGAATAAGAACCCAACTTCAGCCCCGAATAAGAAACTGGACAAATAAAAACCAAACTTCAGCCCCGAATAAGAAACTGGACAAATAAGAACGCAACTTCAGCCCCGAATAAGAAACTGGATGAATAAGAACCCAACTTCATCCCCGAATAAGAAAGTGGACAAATAAGAACCCAACTTCAGCCCCGAATAAGAAACTGGATGAATAAGAACCCAACTTCATCCCCGAATAAGAATTTGGACAAATAAGAACCCAACTTCAGCCCCGAATAAGAAACTGGATGAATAAGAACCCAACTTCATCCCCGAATAAGAATTTGGACAAATAAGAACCCAACTTCAGCCCCGAATAAGAAACTGGATGAATAAGAACCCAACTTCATCCCCGAATAAGAAAGTGGACAAATAAGAAACCAGACGAATAAGAAACTGGGTAAGAAACTGGACAAATAAAACAACCTCAGCCTTGAATAAGAAACTGGATAAATAAGAAACAAACTTCAGCCCGGAAAAAGAAACGGCAAATAATAAACCAACTTCAGCCCCAAATAAGAAACTGTACAAATAATAAACCAACTTCAGCATTGTTTGTGCAAGTACATTATAACAGCTACTTGCCCTCCAATTAGTAATTGGGATATCCAGCTTTAAGGGCATGTTCACAAATAACAGTAGGAAAATCGGCACCACAAAATTTGGGTGTAAATCTTCCTGGTGAATTCTCTGCAGAAAATAGCAGCATTTAAAATAAAAAAATAAATCCTCATACTACCTTCCTTTGCTGCGTCCAAGGACCCCTTGACTGGTATTCTGATAGTCTTAACGCAGCATGGCCGGCTCCTGTGATGACTTTCTAGCCTGTGTGACCACTGCAGCCATACACTATTAGGCTATGTGCCCACGCTGCGGAAAATGCGCGGATTTTGCCGCGGATTTCTCACGGAAAAGCCGCGGATTTCCCGAAAATCTGCAGCTCAGGCACTTCCCAGCCATTTCTATGGTATTTTGGAAATGCTGTGCCCACGCTGCGGATTTTTCCGCAGCGGATTTCGTGCGGATTTTGATCCGGAAAAATCTGCAACATGTCAATTATTGTTGCGGATTTTCATCCGGATTTTGGCTTTAAAATTGGGAAAAAAAAAAAAAAATCCGCATCAAATTCGCGGCAATTCCGCGGTAAATCCGCACCTTTGAAAAGGTGCGGATTTTGCGGGAAAGCTGCGGATTTTGATGCAGAAAAATCCGCAGCTACATTCTCCCGTGGACACATAGCCTAAGGGAATATTCACAAACAATACATCAGTGGCAGATATTTCTGCAACTCTCCCAAACATTTGAAATTAAAGAAAAAAAAAAAAAGCAAAAACTTAACCCCCCCCACAACACACACACACGCACGCACATTCTGATTAATTAAACAAGTTTTAAGTAGCAAACATTTTAGCTTATCATCCGACACATGTGATTTTACCCTTATGTTTGTAGGGCCGGGGGCAGATATACTGCAGATTTACTAGTTAAACGTTCCCAGTAGAAAATTGGTAGTTTTTTATTTTTCTTCTGTGGCCCTGAGTTTCAAAGTTAAGCCCCCCAATAATAATGTTGCATGTTTTCTTTTCATCCAACAGGGTGTAAACCACAGAATTTCTCTTTTGGTGTTTGCTTCTTCTCTTCGGACAATGGCCACGGACAATAAAACATGGCCACACCCACGGAGAAGTTCTGAACCATGCCCAGGTGCCCGAGGTACTTATAACTAGTGATGAGCGGGCACTACCATGCTCAGGTGCTCAGTACTTGTAACTAGTGGTCAGCGAGCGCTACCATGCTCAGGTGCTCAGTACTGGTAACTAGTGATGAGCGGGCACTACCATGCTCAGGGGCTCAGTACTCGTAACTAGTGATGAGCGGACACTACCATGCTCGGGTGCTCAGTACTCGTAACTAGTGATGAGCGGACACTACCATGCTCGGGTGCTCAGTACTCGTAACTAGTGATGAGCGGGCACTACCATGCTCGGGTGCTCTGTACTCGTAACTAGTGATGAGCGGGCACTACCATGCTCGGGTGCTCTGTACTCGTAACTAGTGATGAGCAGGCACTACCATGCTCAGGTGCTCTGTACTTGTAACTAGTGATGAGCAGGCACTACCATGCTCAGGTGCTCTGTACTCGTAACTAGTGATGAGCGGGCACTACCATGCTCGGGTGCTCTGTACTCGTAACTAGTGATGAGCAGGCACTACCATGCTCGGGTGCTCTGTACTCGTAACTAGTGATGAGCAGGCACTACCATGCTCGGGTGCTCTGTACTCGTAACTAGTGATGAGCAGGCACTACCATGCTCGGGTGCTCTGTACTCGTAACTAGTGATGAGCAGGCACTACCATGCTCGGGTGCTCTGTACTCGTAACTAGTGATGAGCAGGCACTACCGTGCTCGGGTGCTCTGTACTCGTAACTAGTGATGAGCGGACACTACCATGCTCGGGTGCTCTGTACTCGTAACTAGTGATGAGCGGACACTACCATGCTCGGGTGCTCTGTACTCGTAACTAGTGATGAGCGGACACTACCATGCTCGGGTGCTCTGTACTCGTAACTAGTGATGAGCGGACACTACCATGCTCGGGTGCTCTGTACTCGTAACTAGTGATGAGCGGACACTACCATGCTCGGGTGCTCTGTACTCGTAACTAGTGATGAGTGGACACTACCATGCTCGGGTGCTCTGTACTCGTAACTAGTGATGAGCGGACACTACCATGCTCGGGTGCTCTGTACTCGTAACTAGTGATGAGCGGGCACTACCATGCTCGGGTGCTCTGTACTTGTAACTAGTGATGAGCAGGCACTACAATGCTCGGGTGCTCGGTACTCGTAACTAGTGATGAGCGAGCACTACCATGCTCTGGTGCTCTGTACTCGTAACTAGTGATGAGCGGGCACTACCATGCTCGGGTGCTCAGTACTCGTAACTAGTGATGAGCGGGCACTACCATGCTCAGGTGCTCAGTACTCATAACTAGAGAAACCAAGGAAAAAAATTGTGAAAACATACCCTGCTGTAACTAAATAAAAGCATAGTGCATATAAACATAGGGTACTTAGTAAACACTGTTTTTGATCAAAAAAAGCATAAAGCTATCCCACCAAACGTCAAGGTGTACCCAGTTGGGATAGTACCTACACTCTCTAATATTAAAACCTTACCATGGGTCTAAAATAGGCCTCAATTTTTTGTTTTTAAGTACTCATAACTAGTGGTCAGCGGGCACTACCATGCTCAGGTGCTCGGTACTCGTAACTAGTGATGAGCGGGCACTACCATGCTCGGGTGCTCAGTGCTCGTAACTAGTGATGAGCGGGCACTACCATGCTCGGGTGCTCGGTACTCGTAACTAGTGATGAGTGGGCACTACCATGCTCAGGTGCTCGGTACTTGTAACTAATCATGAGTGAGCACTACCATGCTCGGGTGCTCAGTACTCATAACTAGTGATGAGTGGGCACTACCATGCTCGAGTGCTCGGTACTTGTAACTAGTGATGAGTGGGCACTACCATGCTCGGGGGCTCAGTACTGGTAACTAGTGATGAGTGGGCACTACCATGCTCGCGTGCTCGGTACTTGTAACTAGTGATGAGCGGGCACTACCATTCTCGGGTGCTCAGTACTGGTAACTAGTGATGAGTGGGCACTACCATGCTCGCGTGCTCGGTACTTGTAACTAGTGATGAGTGGGCACTACCATGCTCGGGTGCTCTGTACTCGTAACTAGTGATGAGCGGGCACTACCATGCTCAGGTGCTCAGTACTGGTAACTAGTGATGAGTGGGCACTACCATGCTCGCGTGCTCGGTACTTGTAACTAGTGATGAGTGGGCACTACCATGCTCGGGTGCTCTGTACTCGTAACTAGTGATGAGTGGGCACTACCATGCTCAGGTGCTCAGTACTCGTAACTAGTGATGAGCGGGCACTACCATGCTCGGGTGCTCTGTACTCGTAACTAGTGATGAGCAGGCACTACCATGCTCGGGTGCTCTGTACTCGTAACTAGTGATGAGCGGGCACTACCATGCTCAGGTGCTCGGTACTCGTAACTAGTGATGAGCGGGCACTACCATGCTCAGGTGCTCGGTACTCGTAACTAGTGATGAGCGGGCACTACCATGCTCGGGTGCTCAGTACTCGTAACTAGTGATGAGCGGGCACTACCATGCTCGGGTGCTCGGTACTTGTAACTAGTGATGAGTGGGCACTACCATGCTCGAGTGCTCGGTACTTGTAACTAGTGATGAGTGGGCACTACCATGCTCGGGTGCTCAGTACTGGTAATAAGCAGTTTGAAGCTTGGACGGGCTCGACTTGTTTACTGAGTAAATTGAAGTCATTGGGGAACGCTACCATTTCTCCTGAAATAGGGAAAATGCTCCGGTTACCCATTGCCTTCTATTGTATTCAGCACACTTGCTACTTGCAATTTATTTTCCAGTCTAGCCTTATAGTGGTCCGATTGTGAGAATTTTGCACGCCCAGCATTAAGCAATTTCCATCAGGTCTGTCTTTTTCTGTTTCTTTCCCCTTGCATCCTTGTTGCTGTTCACAGGCTTGTATTGTAGCAGTGCACAAGCCCACGCCAGCCTCCCACTTCTTTTCCGAGGGTGTTTCTGCAAGCTGCTCTATACTTTCCTCTCCGTTATCAGAGGGCTGGAATGAGTTCTTCATGAAGTGGGCTGTTGGCTCTCAGCACATCACACTTCACACATAGAGTGCATAGCGAAGGGGCTGTAACCCCACAATCTGCTGCCTTTCCAGAAACTGCACTTTGGCCACTAGGGGGAGCCGTGCTCACTATACAGAACATAGGGGCACTTAAGAGGGAACATGTGCAAAGCAAGTCGTTCGTTCTTGGTAGCGATCTTTTTTTAGCGCTGTTTTCAGGTGGGTTCCAGGAGTAATCCCCCTGAAAAAGACGTGGTGTGCACATTCTTTAAGGCCTCTGCCACACTTCCGCAAAAAAAAGTATGTGTCTCACGTTCCGTTTTTCGGGTCCGTGTTCTGTTTTTTTATGGGCGTTTCTCCGGTACGTGTGACATCCGTGTGATGGCGTTTGCTTGCCGTGTGTGCATGTGGAATGTCCGTGTATGCGTACGTGTAATGTCCGTGTGGTGTCCGTATGTGTTGATCTGTGTGTGTTGTAAAATGTCGTTGCTACATGCCCGCTGACAGCCGACACAGACCGATTCGCGCAATGAGAATGAACTCGGATGAACCTCACCCGACTTCATTGTCATACCACGGCTCTGTCTGTGTGTGGCGTCCTGATTAGCGGACACCCGTGATGGAATCACCGGTGACCGCTAATCCATAGAGTGACTGAAGTTAGCGGCTTGATTTGCACTGCACAGGTTACTCGCAGCTAGCTGAGGTCAGCCACCCAACACCGCAACTCACCTGTGACTTCATTGCAGATGGCTCACTTCAGTTGCTGTTTGGAGGTGATAGAGAGCGGTCATTGTGTGTGGCCGCTCCTGTCACCTTCATGTAGCAGAGCTGAGAGCGTCGTGGGACATCCATGGATTACGCCGGACCTGGATGGGTTTTTTGGTTTTATTAAAGTGGTGAACGAGGGAGTTTGTTTGTGTTTATTATTCTAAATAAAGGTTTTTTTTGACTGTGTGTGTTTATTTACTTTTAATAACAGGTTAATCATGGAAGTTATCTCGGGGAGACGCCTGCCATGATTAACCTAAGACTTAGTGGCAGCTATGGGCTGCTGCCATTAACTCCTTATTACCCCGATTGCCACCGCACCAGGGCAATTCGGGAAGAGTCGGGTAGAGTCTCAGAACTGTCGCATCTAATGGATGCGGCAATTCTGGGCGGCTGCTGGCTGATATTGTTAGGGTGGTGGGCTTCCCATAACGTGGGGCTCACCATCCTGAGAATACCAGCCTTCAGCCGTGTGACTTTACCATGGTTAGTATCAAAATTGGGGGGGACCGCACGCCATTTTTTTAAATAATTTATTTTACTGCACAATATAGACACGCCCACCGGCAGCTGTGATTGGTTGCAGTAAGACAGCTGTCACTCAGCGTGGGGGCGTGTCTGACTGCAACCAATCATAGGCGGCGGTGGGCAGGGAAATCAGTGAATACTAGATTGAATAATGAGCAGCTGGCATTTTTAAAAAAGTAAAAGCCGCCGTAGCTTTTAAACAGCTGTGCATCGCCGCACTGGTGATCGGGGATCAGTACGTATGAGAGAGTGGGAGAGACTGACCGACCAAGGGAGATTGACTGACATCCACAGAAAAAAAAGATTGACCGACATCACTCAAAAAACGCACACGGACGGTACAGGTAGAACATGGACATGCTCCGTGTCACATACGTGCAGACACGGACCCATTGACTTTAGCGGGTCCGTGCCTGCGTGATGCTGGAGAAAAACGGACATGTCGAGCATTTGAAAAAACGCACACACGTACAAACGACACGGACACACGTTCTTTTTGTTTTTACGTGCCTGTTACCATAGTGTAACATTGTTGTATGTGTCTCCGTGCCGCCGGTACGTGCAAAAACGTGCCAAACACGATCCGGCGGCATGGATGTGTGTTGGAGGCCTAAGGGGCAGGCTATGCAGACATGTGACAGAAGTCTGTCTTTTACATCTGGACACAGTTTTTTTTTTATATGTACAATCTTGAAAATCAGAGGAGATTACATTTTCCAGTACCAAAAAAACGACTACACACAATCTAATAAGAAGACAAATTTAAATATATCCTGATATAGGGCACATCTTCTGCACCCATCCCGGTGCTTGGCTCCAAAAACAGGCCTCCAGTCAGTGCCTCTGTAGGGGCTTATATCTCAAGGCCTGGAAAACGGGATTTAGATGTATGCACGATGGAGAACTGACTGTAATAATGCAAACGGAGTCATTGTGTGCCCTGTCAAACAGCATTTTTCCTCCTCCTATTAATGAGTGGGCACTACCATGCTCAGGTGCTCAGTACTCATAACTAGTGATGAGCGGGCACTACCATGCTCAGGTGCTCAGTACTCATAACTAGTGATGAGCGGGCACTACCATGCTCAGGTGCTTAGTACTCGTAACTAGTGATGAGCGGACACTACCATGCTCAGGTGCTCAGTACTCATAACTAGTGATGAGCGGGCACTACCATGCTCAGGTGCTTAGTACTCGTAACTAGTGATGAGTGAGCACTACCATGCTCAGGTGCTCAGTACTCGTAACTAGTGATGAGCGGGCACTACCATGCTCAGGTGCTCAGTACTCGTAACTAGTGATGAGTGAGCACTACCATGCTCGGGTGCTCTGTACTCGTAACTAGTGATGAGTGAGCACTACCATGCTCAGGTGCTCAGTACTCGTAACTAGTGGTGATGAGCGGGCACTACCATGCTCGGGTGCTCAGTACTCGTAACTAGTGATGAGCGGGCACTACCATGCTCGGGTGCTCTATACTGGTAACTAGTGATGAGCGGGCACTACCATGCTCGGGTGCTCTGTACTGGTAACTAGTGATGAGCGGGCACTACCATGCTCAGGTGCTCAGTACTCGTAACTAGTGATGAGCGGGCACTACCATGCTCAGGTGCTCAGTACTCGTAACTAGTGATGAGCGGGCACTACCATGCTCGGGTGCTCAGTACTCGTATCTAGTGATGAGCGGCACTACTATGTTCGGGTGCTCGATACTGGTAATGAGCAGTTGGATGCTTGCATTGGCACGACTCAATTGCCCGAGTATAATGGAAGTCAATGAGGAACTTGAGCATTTTTCTGGAAGATCTTTGGGAAAAATGTTCAAGAACTATTAACTTACCAAGCATGGTAGTGCTCGCTCATCACTAGTTACTAGTACTGAGCACTCGAGCATGGTAGTGCCCGCTCATCACTAGTTACGAGTACTGAGCACTCGAGCATGGTAGTGCCCGCTCATCACTAGTTACCAGTACTGAGCACCCGAGCATGGTAGTGCCCGCTCATCACTAGTTACCAGTACTGAGCACCTGAGCATGGTAGTGCCCGCTCATCACTAGTTACCAGTACTGAGCACCTGAGCATGGTAGTGCTCGCTCATCACTAGTTACGAGTACTGAGCACCCGAGCATGGTAGTGCCCGCTCATCACTAGTTACGAGTACTGAGCACCCGAGCATGGTAGTGCCCGCTCATCACTAGTTACCAGTACTGAGCACCTGAGCATGGTAGTGCCCGCTCATCACTAGTTACCAGTACTGAGCACCTGAGCATGGTAGTGCCCGCTCATCACTAGTTACGAGTACTGAGCACCCGAGCATGGTAGTGCCCGCTCATCACTAGTTACCAGTACTGAGCACCCGAGCATGGTAGTGCCCGCTCATCACTAGTTACTAGTACTGAGCACTCGAGCATGGTAGTGCCCGCTCATCACTAGTTACGAGTACTGAGCACTCGAGCATGGTAGTGCCCGCTCATCACTAGTTACCAGTACTGAGCACCCGAGCATGGTAGTGCCCGCTCATCACTAGTTACCAGTACTGAGCACCTGAGCATGGTAGTGCCCGCTCATCACTAGTTACCAGTACTGAGCACCTGAGCATGGTAGTGCTCGCTCATCACTAGTTACGAGTACTGAGCACCCGAGCATGGTAGTGCCCGCTCATCACTAGTTACGAGTACTGAGCACCCGAGCATGGTAGTGCCCGCTCATCACTAGTTACCAGTACTGAGCACCTGAGCATGGTAGTGCCCGCTCATCACTAGTTACCAGTACTGAGCACCTGAGCATGGTAGTGCCCGCTCATCACTAGTTACGAGTACTGAGCACCCGAGCATGGTAGTGCCCGCTCATCACTAGTTACCAGTACTGAGCACCCGAGCATGGTAGTGCCCGCTCATCACTAGTTACGAGTACAGAGCACCCGAGCATGGTAGTGCCCGCTCATCACTAGTTACGAGTACAGAGCACTCGAGGATGGTAGTGCCCGCTCATCACTAGTTACGAGTACAGAGCACCCGAGCATGGTAGTGCCCGCTCATCACTAGTTACGAGTACAGAGCACCCGAGCATGGTAGTGCCCACTCATCACTAGTTACGAGTACTGAGCACCCGAGCATGGTAGTGCCCGCTCATCACTAGTTACGAGTATAGAGTACCCGAGCATGGTAGTGCCCGCTCATCACTAGTTACGAGTACAGAGCACTCGAGGATGGTAGTGCCCACTTATCATTAATCCTGATCCTGTTGAGAGTCAGACTACTGATCAATGACTACTAACCTCCCTGGGCAAAATCTACTCATATAGACCCTAATTAAGTCAGGATGGTGAAATTATACTTCAGGGTTGAGTTCACACACGACAAATGTATTGCATTTTTTAAATATTTTTATCACAATACACACATCTATCATTTTTTTAACATTTTTCCACAGTTCTAACCATTTTTATTTGGTGTAGCTGTTTCTTCCTTTTAAAGTGACTGATTGGAAATGTAAAAACTATCAGTCACTTTAAAAGGAAGAAACAGCTACACCAAATAAAAATGGTTAGAACTGTGGAAAAATGTTAAAAAAATGATAGATGTGTGTAATGTGATAAAAATATTTAAAAAATGCAATACATTTGTCGTGTGTGAACTCAACCCTGAAGTATAATTTCACCATCCTGACTTAATTAGGGTCTATATGAGTAGATTTTGCCCAGGGAGGTTAGTAGTCATTGATCAGTAGTCTGACTCTCAACAGGATCAGGATTAATGATAAGTGGGCACTACCATCCTCGAGTGCTCTGTACTCGTAACTAGTGATGAGCGGGCACTACCATGCTCGGGTACTCTGTACTCGTAACTAGTGATGAGCGGGCACTACCATGCTCGGGTGCTCAGTACTCGTAACTAGTGATGAGCGGGCACTACCATGCTCGGGTGCTCTGTACTCGTAACTAGTGATGAGCGGGCACTACCATGCTCGGGTGCTCTGTACTCGTAACTAGTGATGAGCGGGCACTACCATCCTCGAGTGCTCTGTACTCGTAACTAGTGATGAGCGGGCACTACCATGCTCGGGTGCTCTGTACTCGTAACTAGTGATGAGCGGGCACTACCATGCTCGGGTGCTCAGTACTGGTAACTAGTGATGAGCGGGCACTACCATGCTCGGGTGCTCAGTACTCGTAACTAGTCATGAGCGGGCACTACCATGCTCAGGTGCTCAGTACTGGTAACTAGTGATGAGCGGGCACTACCATGCTCAGGTGCTCAGTACTGGTAACTAGTGATGAGCGGGCACTACCATGCTCGGGTGCTCAGTACTCGTAACTAGTGATGAGCGGGCACTACCATGCTCGGGTGCTCAGTACTCGTAACTAGTGATGAGCGAGCACTACCATGCTCAGGTGCTCAGTACTGGTAACTAGTGATGAGCGGGCACTACCATGCTCAGGTGCTCAGTACTGGTAACTAGTGATGAGCAGGCACTACAATGCTCGGGTGCTCGGTACTCGTAACTAGTGATGAGCGAGCACTACCATGCTCGGGTGCTCAGTACTCGTAACTAGTGATGAGCGGGCACTACCATGCTCTGGTGCTCAGTACTCGTAACTAGTGATGAGCGGGCACTACCATGCTCGGGTGCTCAGTACTGGTAACTAGTGATGAGCGGGCACTACCATGCTCGGGTGCTCAGTACTCGTAACTAGTGATGAGCGGGCACTACCATGCTCAGGTGCTCAGTACTGGTAACTAGTGATGAGCGGGCACTACCATGCTCAGGTGCTCAGTACTGGTAACTAGTGATGAGCGGGCACTACCATGCTCGGGTGCTCAGTACTCGTAACTAGTGATGAGCGGGCACTACCATGCTCGGGTGCTCAGTACTCGTAACTAGTGATGAGCGAGCACTACCATGCTCAGGTGCTCAGTACTGGTAACTATTGATGATCGGGCACTACCATGCTCAGGTGCTCAGTACTGGTAACTAGTGATGAGCGGGCACTACCATGCTCGGGTGCTCAGTACTGGTAACTAGTGATGAGCGGGCACTACCATGCTCAAGTGCTCAGTACTCGTAACTAGTGATGAGCGGGCACTACCATGCTCGAGTGCTCAGTACTAGTAACTAGTGATGAGCGAGCACTACCATGCTTGGTAAGTTAATAGTTCTTGAACATTTTTCCCAAAGATCTTCCAGAAAAATGCTCAAGTTCCTCATTGACTTCCATTATACTCGGGCAATTGAGTCGTGCCAATGCAAGCATCCAACTGCTCATTACCAGTATCGAGCACCCGAACATAGTAGTGCCGCTCATCACTAGATACGAGTACTGAGCACCCGAGCATGGTAGTGCCCGCTCATCACTAGTTACGAGTACTGAGCACCTGAGCATGGTAGTGCCCACTCATCACTAGTTACGAGTACTGAGCACCTGAGCATGGTAGTGCCCGCTCATCACTAGTTACGAGTACTGAGCACCTGAGCATGGTAGTGCCCGCTCATCACTAGTTACCAGTACAGAGCACCCGAGCATGGTAGTGCCCGCTCATCACTAGTTACGAGTACAGAGCACCTGAGCATGGTAGTGCCCGCTCCTCACTAGTTACGAGTACTGAGCACCCGAGCATGGTAGTGTCCGCTCATCACTAGTTACGAGTACAGAGCACCTGAGCATGGTAGTGCCCGCTCCTCACTAGTTACGAGTACTGAGCACCCGAGCATGGTAGTGTCCGCTCATCACTAGTTACGAGTACAGAGCACTCGAGCATGGTAGTGCCCACTTATCATTAATCCTGATCCTGTTGAGAGTCAGACTACTGATCAATGACTACTAACCTCCCTGGGCAAAATCTACTCATATAGACCCTAATTAAGTCAGGATGGTGAAATTATACTTCAGGGTTGAGTTCACACACGACAAATGTATTGCATTTTTTAAATATTTTTATCACAATACACACATCTAGCATTTTTTTAACATTTTTCCACAGTTCTAACCATTTTTATTTGGTGTAGCGGTTTCTTCCTTTTAAAGTGACTGATAGTTTTTACATTTCCATTCACATTTTGTAGGTAAAAAAAAAATAAATAAATCAGAGCACATTTCACAATTCTCAGTTCGTCGGTTCACCATCAATATAGTTTGGAACTTCGGATATTTTGCCTAAAATTGCAGAAAATCACAAGCATTTATCCAGCAGCATAATAACCTCAGTGACTGAAAACCCACAAAATAATGGAAGGGACTTTCCAAGTACCCAGTGAACACTTGCACTGGGCGGCAGCGTTCACACTTCCTCTTTGCTGTTTCTCAGCTTCCATTGCTGTAGTTTTGTTAAACTCATCATCCTGTGATGCATTTTGACTATTACATGAATAAATATGTACTTAGATGTCTATTACAGGGGTCTACCAGGATTTAAAATAATAATATTAATAATTAATTAATATTGTCCCACCCTGGGGCAGCCGAGCTGCTCGGATCCGGGCAGTCCGTGGCTTGAGGGGTCCCGGACCCGGGGGCTCTGTCAAACAGTTTTAAATCAAAAATGGAAAATAAAAATAAAATAAAGTCTGACTACGCCACTTGCGGTTTGCGGCCAGGGATAGTAGGTCCGCCGCTGCGGATTCCCACTGGGGATGATGGATGGGAGCAGCATGGATGGTGGAGCCCTCCGCAAGCAGGGCTTTTCCCCAGGGGTAGGTGAAGGATTAAAGTGGAGGTGCGCTGCAATGAAGCAATCCAAACAAAGAGGGCAGTTTGATGATTTTTACTCCCTGGATTCACACCCTGGGGACGTACTGGATCCCAGGTGTGCCCATGTCCCTGATGGCTGTACCTGCCGACCTGGTGCCGCTCTCCACTTTTTCACTCTGGTGTATGTGGGTGGTCCCTGGCATGGAGCACTTGGAGGTCCTCCTGGTGTCTGGGTCCTGCCGCAGCCACCTTGGACTATTTAAGGGAATATGTCCCGGTCCCCTCTTTGCTGCTGATGCCTCGGACTGAGTAATATTTCTGGATTGAAATGAGGTTTATTGTACTAACAGAAAATGTGCAATCCGCATTTAATCAAAATTTGACCGGTGCAAAAGTATGGGCACCTCAACATAAAAGTGACATTAATATTCTGTAGATCCTCCTTTTGCAAAAATAACAGCCTCTAGTCGCTTCCTGTAGCTTTTAATGAGTTCCTGGATCCTGGATGAAGGTATATTTGATCATTCCTGTTTACAAAACAATTCCAGTTCAGTTAAGTTTGATGGTCGCTGAGCATGGACAGCACGCTTCAAATCATCCCACAGATTTTCAATGATATTCAGGTCTGGGGACTGGGATGGCCATTCCAGAACATTGTAATTGTTCCTCTGCATGAATGCCTGAGTAGATTTGGAGCGGTGTTTTGGATCATTGTCTTGAGGAAATATCCATCCCCTGCGTAACTTCAACTTCGTCACTGATTCTTGCACATTATTGTCAAGAATCTGCTGATACTGAGTTGAATCCATGCAACCCTCAACTTTAAGAAGATTCGCGGTGTCGGCATTGGCCACACAGCCCCTAAGCATGATGGAACCTCCACCAAATTTTACTGTGGGTAGCAAGTGCTTTTCTTGGAATGCCGTGTTTTTTTGCCTCCATGCATAACGCCTTTTTGTATGACCAATCAACTCAATCTTTGTTTCATCAGTCCACAGGAGCTTCTTCCAAAATGTAACTGGCTTGTCCAAATGTGCTTTTGCATACCTCAGGCGACTCTGTGGCATACTTGCAGAAACGGCTTCTTTCGCATCACTCTCTCATACAGCTTCTCCTTGTGCAACGTGCGCTGTATTGTTGACCGATGCACATTGACACTATCTGCAGCAAGATGATGCTGCAGGTCTTTGGAGGTGGTCTGTGGATTGTCCTTGACTGTTCTCACCATTCTTCTTCTCTGCCTTTCTGATATTTTTCTTGGCCTGCCACTTCTGGGCTTAACAAGAACTGTACCTGTGTTCTTCCATTTCCTTACTATGTTCCTCACAGTGGAAACTGACAGTTTAAATCTCTGAGACAACTTTTTGTATCCTTCCCCTGAACAACTATGTTGAATAATCTTTGTTTTCTGATTATTTGAGAGTTGTTTTGAGGAGCCCATGATGCCACTCTTCATAGGAGATTCAAATAGGAGAACAACTTGCAAGTGGCCACCTTAAACACCTTTTCTCATGATTGGATACACCTGCCTATGAAGTTCAAAGCTCAATGCGGTTACAAAACCAATTTAGTGCTTTAGTAAGTCAGTAAAAAGTAGTTAGGAGTGTTCAAATCAAGAAATTGATAAGGGTGCCCATACTTTTGCACCTGTCAAATTTTGTTTAAATGCGGATTGCACATTTTCTGTTAGTACAATAAACCTCATTTCAATCCAGAAATATTACTCAGTCCATCAGTTATTAGATATATGAAACTGAAATAGCTGCTGCAAAAACCCAAATTGTTATAAATAAAAGGTTAACATTAATAGGGGTGCCCAAACATTTTCATATGACTGTATATGTCCTGCTGTGCTAGTGTGTGTGTAGTGCCTGGCACAGTCATGTTGGACCCGGGCTGTTACCTTGTTGTTACCTTATTTTTGTGACACCTGGTTACCGAAGGGACATCACAATATGTACTTCAAAAACAGTAAAAGTCCAAGGCAAAAGATGTTGTTGCAAAATCTGCAACGGATGTATTTGTGTGAATGTTGCCTAATGGTTGATTTTCATGCTGCAGATTTTGTTGCAAAATTGTCTGTCTGTCCCATCCATCTAAGGCCTCTTTCACACGTCCGTGTCTCCGGTACGTGTTTGGTCCGTTTCCTCATGTACCGGAGACACGGGCACACGTAGACCCATTAAAATCAATGGGTCTGCGCTCACGTACGTGTTCTGCCATGGACTGTGTGTCCGTGCGGAGCATACATGTGCCCGTGTGCTCCACACGTAGACATGTCCGTTTTTCTCCGGCATCATGGGTGTGACACGGACCGCACACGGACCGCACGGATGTGATCCACGTGACACGCACCAGAGAAAACACGTGTCTTTGAATTAAAAGGAATTTCTATACTCACCTTCTCCAGCGCTGTTGTCTCTGACGCTGCTGTCACTTGCTTCCGACCCCCGCTCATTATCCTAACTGCATATTCACTCCACTGCGAACCGGAAGCAGCAACAGCGGGGAGTCGGCAGGATCGGAGACCGAAGATCAGCACCACGGACAGCGATGCCAGGGACAGGTGAATAGAAAGTTCCTATTCTCCGTGTGTTATCATGGATAACACATGTAGAACACATGTGTGCCATAAACACGGCACACGGAGGGCAATACGCACCTTTGACACGTCAGTGAAAAACGTGCGTGATTTTCACGGACGTGTGAAGGAGGCCTAAATGAAACTTTGTGCTAATATACAATCCCATTCAGATGTACAAGACTGACTTTCAAGTGCAAAAATGTATGTACGGTACTAATATCTGCCATATTGTGAATTCCCTACACATACATATTACCCATCAGTGGCATATCTAAAGTCAGAAGGGCCACGGCGCAAAGCCCCTCCTCCCCCCAAGTATGTACAGTGCCTACAAGTAGTCTTCAACCCCCTGCAGATTTAGCAGGTTTGATAAGATGCAAATAAGTTAGAGCCTGCAAACTTCAAACAAGAGCAGGATTTATTAACAGATGCATAAATCTTACAAACCAACAAGTTATGTTTCTCAGTTAAATTTTAATAAATTTTCAACATAAAAGTGTGGGTCAATTATTATTCAACCCCTAGGTTTAATATTTTGTGGAATAACCCTTGTTTGCAATTACAGCTAATAATCGTCTTTTATAAGACCTGATCAGGCCGCACAGGTCTCTGGAGTTATCTTGGCCCACTCCTCCATGCAGATCTTCTCCAAGTTATCTAGGTTCTTTGGGTGTCTCATGTGGACTTTAATCTTGAGCTCCTTCCACAAGTTTTCAATTGGGTTAAGGTCAGGAGACTGAATAGGCCACTGCAACACCTTGATTTTTTCCCTCTTGAACCAGGCCTTGGTTTTCTTGGCTGTGTTCTTTGGGTCGTTGTCTTGTTGGAAGATGAAATGACGACCCATCTTAAGATCCTTGATGGAGGAGCGGAGGTTCTTGGCCAAAATCTCCAGGTAGGCCGTGCTATCCATCTTCCCATGGATGCGGACCAGATGGCCAGGCCCCTTGGCTGAGAAACAGCCCCACAGCATGATGCTGCCACCACCATGCTTGACTGTAGGGATGGTATTCTTGGGGTCGTATGCAGTGCCATCCAGTCTCCAAACGTCACGTGTGTGGTTGGCACCAAAGATCTCGATCTTGATCTCATCAGACCAGAGAACCTTGAACCAGTCTGTCTCAGAGTCCTCCAAGTGATCATGAGCAAACTGTAGACGAGCCTTGACATGACGCTTTGAAAGTAAAGGTACCTTACGGGCTCGTCTGGAACGGACACCATTGCGGTGGAGTACGTTACTTATGGTATTGACTGAAACCAATGTCCCCACTGCCATGAGATCTTCCCGGAGCTCCTTTCTTGTTGTCCTTGGGTTAGCCTTGACTCTTCGGACAAGCCTGGCCTCGGCACGGGTGGAAACTTTCAAAGGCTGTCCAGGCCGTGGAAGGCTAACAGTAGTTCCATAAGCCTTCCACTTCCGGATGATGCTCCCAACAGTGGAGACAGGTAGGCCCAACTCCTTGGAAAGGGTTTTGTACCCCTTGCCAGCCTTGTGACCCTCCACGATCTTGTCTCTGATGGCCTTGGAATGCTCCTTTGTCTTTCCCATGTTGACCAAGTATGAGTGCTGTTCACAAGTTTGGGGAGGGTCTTAATTAGTCAGAAAAGGCTGGAAAAAGAGATAATTAATCCAAACATGTGAAGCTCATTGTTCTTTGTGCCTGAAATACTTCTTAAGGGTATGTGCGCACGTTGCTTTTTACCTGCTTTTTACCTGCTTTTTTGCTGCTTTTTCTTCTGCGCTGTTTAATGCCAAAATGGATGTGTTCTTCTATTCAAGCAAAGTCTATGGGAATTTGGGTTTCTTGTTCACACTATGTTGTTCAAAATGCTGCCTTTTTGTGGCAGAACTTTGGTCAAAAACTCAGCTTTTCAAAGAAGCAACATGTCAATTGTTTTTGCCATTTGGGTTTTGCACTGCAAAGCTGAGTTTTTGACCAAAGTTCTGCCACAAAAAGGCAGCATTTTGAACAACATAGTGTGAACAAGAAACCCAAATTCCCATAGACTTTGCTTGAATAGAAGAACACATCCATTTTGGCATTAAACAGCGCAGAAGAAAAAGCAGCAAAAAAGCAGCAAAAAAGCAGGTAAAAAGCAACGTGCGCACATACCCTAATACTTTAGGGGAACCAAACAGAATTCTTCTGGTTTGAAGGGTTGAATAATAAATGACCCTCTGAATAAACTTTTCACAATTTAAAAAAAAAAATAAAAAAAGAAATAACATTCTTTTTTGCTGCAGTGCATTTCACACTTCCAGGCTGATCTACAGTCCAAATGTCACAATGCCAAGTTAATTCCGAATGTGTAAACCTGCTAAATCTGCAGGGGGTTGAATACTACTTGTAGGCACTGTATGGTGCCCATCCTGGTATATATGTCCCCATCCTGATACATATGGTCGCCATCCTGGTATATACACCGTGTGCAGAATTATTAGGCAAGTTGTATTTTAGAGGATTTTTTTTTATACTATGTTCTCAATCAACCCAAAAGACTCAAATATCAAAGCTTAATATTTTTGGAAGTTGGAGTGGGTTTTTTTTTTAGATTTGGCTATCTTAGGAGGATATCTGTTTGTGCAGGTAACTATTACTGTGCAGAATTATTAGGCAACTTAATAAAAACCAAATATATTCCCATCTCACTTGTTTATTTTCCCCAGGTAAACCAATATAGCTGCACAAGATTTAGAAATAAACATTTCTGACATGCAAAAACAAAACCCCAAAAAATGAGTGACTAATATAGCCACCTTTCTTTATGATGACACTCAGCAGCCGACCAGCCATAGATTCTGTCATTGCTTGATCTGTTTACGATCAACATTGCATGCAGCAGCCACCACAGCCTACAGACACTGTTCTGAGAGGTGTACTGTTTTCCCTCCCTGTAGATCTCACATTTTATGAGGGACCACAGGTTCTCTATGGGGTTCAGATCAGGTTAACAAGGGGGCCATGTCATTATTTTTCATCTTTTAGACCCTTACTGGCCAGTTGGATGCATGTGATGGAGCATTGTCCTGCATGAAAATCATGTTTTTCTTGAACGATAGCGACTTCTTCTTGTACCACTGCTGTAAGAAGTTATCTTTCAGAAACTGGCAGTAGGTCTGGGAGTTGAGCTTCACTCCATCCTCAACCCGAAAAGGTCCCACAAGTTCATCTTTGATGATACCAGCCCATACCAGTGCCCCACCTCCACCTTGCTGGTGTCTGAGTCGGAGTGGAGCTCTCTGCCCTTTACTGATCCAGCCTCTGGCCCATCAAGAGTCACTCTCATTTCATCAGTCCATAAAAAAACTTGGAAAAATCAGTCTTAGGGTATGCTCACACGAGCGTGAAAATCGGACGAGTGCAATGCGAGAAAATCTCGGTTTGCACTTGGACCTATGTTACTCAATGAGGGAGAGCAGTTAGTCAGCTCTTCTCGCATCCAGATTCTGGATGCGGGAAAAGCAGCCGCATGTTGCGATTTTCTGCTGGAGCCGTATCCCTCGCACCCATTCAAGTGAATGGGTGCGAGAGATACATCGGACTGCAATCGAATGTTATCCCAGTGCAGTGCGATATTGTTACGGGGGGCTGTCTGATAATAACCTAAAGGAGTATCAGACAGTCAGGGTCCACCGTGCAAAGACTTTGCTGCAGACTATGGCAGAGTGCAATACTTCTGTTAACTCACAGAAGGATATAATAAGTAAGTAAAGCAATTCCTCCCTTACTTGGAGGGTGTGTGGAATGATCTCTGTTAATAATCACAGAGACAAAGGCAATGTGTGCGAAATGGCACCTACCTAGGTCCGCTCTTCTAGTGGTGCAAAAGAGACGAACAGCAGCATAAGCCGCACAAAGCTCCTACCTGCGTTCGCTCCACTAGTGTGCGAGGACACGAACCACTAGATATGGCACCTGCCTAGGTCCGCTCTTCTAGTGGTGCAAAAGAGACGAACGGGCAGCGTAAGCCGCACAAAGCTCCTACCTCTGTTCGCTCCCCTAGTGTGCGAGGATACAAACAACTGCCAGACGCAGTATAAGGAACGTTACCCTAGCGGCAACGTCCACCTACGAGTCGAATCACAAGGCCCAGCCAGACCATGTGCCTCAGGCACCTGCCTATGTCCGCTCCCCTAAGAGGTAAGGATACGGACAGCAGCCGAAGCTGTAAGGTATAAGAACGCTACCCTGCCGGTAGCGCTCACCTAGCATAGACAGAGGAATGCCTAGAGGAACGCGCACAGAGCGTCTACTCTTATGCATGAACCAAGAGGACTGAGCGCCATGCGTAGGGTGTCAGGGTCTTATATAGACTCTGTGCCTCATCCAAGATGGAGGACACCAGAGCCAATCCGCTGCCAGAACGACAGGAGTGACGTCATGCTGGCCTATCACCGAACAAGGCATCACAAGCACATGACCAGCGACCAATCGGCATAGAAGGTGTCAGAGACATGTGACCTCGTGTCAGCGATGATGTCACCTGCACATGTGCAATGGCTCCAAGATAGGACTTAGTCTCCGGCGCTCGCACATGTGCAGTAGCAAGAAATCTGGACTTAGTCTCCGGCGCTCGCACATGTGCAGTAGCAAGAAATCTGGACTTAGTCTCCAGCACTCGCACATGTGCAGTAGCAAGAAATCTGGACATAGTCTCCAGTGCTCGCAGCAACCGTAACAGATATATGCACAGGCTCACAATAGAGGAGATGGGGGGATTAACCCCTCCCTCTCCTCCACAGCGCCTGTCCTCAGCTTCACAGCTGTGACCCAATTGCAGGATCGGGTCAGAGTCTCATGACACTCGGCAGACCCTGAGTTGGGAGTCATTAGCATATCTAATCCGATGCTGTTGCATCGGATGCCTTCCGCTCGTCTGAGTCCAGCCTTAAGATATTTCTTGGCCCAGTCTTGATGTTTTATTTTATGTTTCTTGTTCAGAGGTGGTGGTTTTTCAGACTTCCTTACCTTGGCCATGTCCCTGAGTATGGCACACCTTGTGTTTTTTGATACTCCAGTAACATTGCAGCTCTGAAATATGGCCAAACTGGTGGCAAATGACATTTTGGCAGCTTCACACTTGATTTTCTTCAATTCATGGGCAGTTATTTTGCGCCTTTTTTGCCCAACACACTTCTTGCGACCCTGTTGGCTATTTGCCAAGAAACGCTTGATTATTCGATGATCACGCTTCAAGCTTTTGGCAATTTCAAGACTGCTGCATCCCTCTGCAAGACATCTCACAATTTTGGACTATTCAGAGCTCATCAAATCTCTGTTCTGACCCATTTTGCCAAAGGAAAGGAAGTTGCCTAATAATTAAGCACACCTTATATAGGGTGTTTATGCCATTACACCGCACCCCTCCTCATTACAGAGATGCACATCACCTAATTTACTTAATTGGTAGTTGGCTCTCAGCCTATACAGCTTGGAGTAGGACAACATGTAGAAAAATGATCATGTGATCAAAATACTCATTTGCCTAATAATTCTGCACACATTGTATGTCCTTATTCTGGTATATATGTCCCCCATCCTGGCATATATGATCCTCATCCTGGGCCCATCCTAGTATATATGTGCTTATCCTGGGCCCATTCTTGGTATATAATGTATGTCCCCATCCTGGTATAGATTTCCTCATCCTTGTCCCCATCCTCATATATATTATCCCCATCCTAGTATATATGTCCTTATCCTGGGCCCATTCTTGGTATATACTGTATGTCCCCATCCTGGTATAGATTTCCTCATCCTTGTCCCCATCCGCATATATATTATCCCCATCCTAGTATATATGTCCTTATCCTGAGCCCATCCTGGTATAGATTTCCTCATCCTTGTCCCCATCCGCATATATATTATCCCCATCCTAGTATATATGTCCTTATCCTGAGCCCATCCTGGTATAGATTTCCTCATCCTTGTCCCCATCCGCATATATATTATCCCCATCCTAGTATATATGTCCTTATCCTGAGCCCATCCTGGTATAGATTTTTAAATATTGGAATATGTGGTCCCCATCCTGAGCCTATCCTGGTATATATGTCCCCATCCTCGTTCTCTCTCTAACACATAAAATAACAAATATTCTATTCACCTCTCTCCGCTCCCACGACGGGTGGAGTCCTCTGTAGCCAACGCGCAGTGGCCATCAGTTGATAATGGAATGCACGCCGTGGAGCATGACATCACTGTTATGCGCCCCGAGTCATGGTACTGCTCACGTCAGCTGCCAGCCAATCTTTAGCTGGAAAGTTGTATTACAGTGCAGGGACCCGATAGACACACATACAGCTGAAGCAGGCAATGGGGTTGGCGAGCCTCTGTACCCCTGGCCTTGTCGTGAATTCTGCAACTGCTGCAACCATGATTATGATGCATCTGTCTCCTATTACGTTCAATGGCAGCAGTTCCATTTTCAGAAAGCATCCACGTGGTGTTAAAAAAAATTTAAAGAGTTTTTCAAGCAGAAACTGCATCAGTTTGGAAACAGCTTCTATTTTGTTAATGAGTTTTTAAAGGAACTTTTTCTGTTCCTGTAATTATTTTGAAGAGCTCTCTCTTTTTTTTTGTACCCTAAAGCCTTATTTTTTGTACACAGTTCCTAGATTGGAATAGATTAGATCAGCTTCAAAGAAGTGACATGTACTTTATCTTTCCACCACGTGATTTTCAAAACCTGTTGAGAAAAAAAGCTCAAAGTAATTTCTAATATGAACTGTTAGGCCGTGTTCACATGATACGTTTGCAATTTTATTTTTTTTCTAGCAAATCCCTCCCCCTCAAAAAAAATTAGATATTAATTTCAATTTTACCAATTAAAATGAAGAAGATTTTTCCCGCTGTTTTTTAAGTGGCTCTTGAGAAGAATATTGGAGCGAATCCGCTCCAAATATGTCCTCAGAAATCTGTATGTCAGCATAGTCTAAACTACAGCAGGCAGACTTTTTTCATCTATCTCTTTGACTGGGGGAAGGAAATCAGAAATTTGGAGCTATCAAACCCGGGCAAATGGCGTTGGGGGCACATGGTAATCTGTTTAAACAAATGCATGTATAGGAGCAGCAACTAGTGATGAGCGGGCACTACCATGCTCGGGTGCCCTGTACTCGTAACTAGTGATGAGCGGGCACTACCATGCTCAGGTGCTCAGTACTCATAACTAGTGATGAGCGGGCACTACCATGCTCGGATGCTCTATACTCATAACTAGTGATGAGCGGGCACTACCATGCTCGGATGCTCTATACTCATAACTAGTGATGAGCGGGCACTACCATGCTCAGGTGCTCTGTACTCGTAACTAGTGATGAGCGGGCACTACCATGCTCAGGTGCTCAGTACTCGTAAATAGTGATGAGCGGGCACTACCATGCTCTGATGCTCAGTACTCGTAACTAGTGATGAGCAGACACTACCATGCTCGGGTGCTCAGTACTCGTAACTAGTGATGAGCGGGCACTACCATGCTCGGATGCTCTATGCTCATAACTAGTGATGAGCGGGCACTACCATGCTCGGGTGCTCAGTATTCGTAACTAGTGATGAGCGGACACTACCATGCTCGGGTGCCTTGTACTCGTAACTAGTGATGAGCAAGTGTGGTGCCCCTGAAGGTATCAGGGTGCTGCAGGGAACTGCATCCTGCACCGCAGGGTGCAGGGCCTACCCCCCCCCCATGGTTCCAGATTCCCATCAGCAGTGTCATTGACATCCGCACTACAAATCCCAATCACACCTCACACCAGGGCTGGACAGACACACCAGTGGGTTGGTCAAGTTGGAGCACGGGCGCCCACCTAGGGGTCGGGCAGACTGGTGGGAGTGAAAGAGAGAGTCAAGTGTTAGCCCTCAAAGAGTGAGGAACAGGGGAGTTGGAGCCCCCAGGGAGGCAACAGGTTGGGTCGCAGACAGTGGTCCGGGACCACAGGAGTCGGGGACCGGTATTAGGAACACTGGACAGGAGTGTAACAGATGCAGTCCTCTTAGACTGTTGGCACCAGAAAGCGCAGCCACCTTACCGGTACCGAGCACGGCGGGGTACAGGACCCTAGATCGGGGAGTAGCTTCAAGCAACCTGATAATTAACCTGTGGAGGATAGTCTCTGTATGAACTGTCCCCAAGAGCTCAGAAATTGGAGGCAGCAGCACAACGCTGTGGATAGGGTTCTCCAAAACACACAACCCACTGAGATCCCAAATGCCAGCCACCAAGAGCACAGCTGCCATACACACGGGTAGCGGGGCCCTGAAGGCTTCAAGCCAAGAAGCCACAACAGTAAAGCAATTTGTGCACAGGTAGGTAGGGCTCCGGACTTACCAAGTGACACTGTTGGGAGCGGGACCTGGACGGGCTCCTGTAGAGACTGCGGTGCCCAGAGACTTTGGTTTACCATCTGTGTGAGTGTCTGCTTAATCCACCACCACGACTACCGCAGTGAGTAATCTGACCCCTGCACCCTGCTTCCCAAGGCCAAGCAAACTACCCATTCACCAAATCCCCACAATCCGGGTCCTTCCCTATCTGCGGAGGTATTAACACCTGGCTGCCCCACACCATCTGCCCCAGTACTCCCATCGGCAGTGGCGGTACTCCTCTTTACCGCAACCCACAGGTGGCATCACGAACATTTATCCCCTGTAAATACCCCCTTTACATTCATGGTGGCTGCAAGCCCCCGGGTCCGGAGACCCTCAAACCACAGCAACCCCGGATCCGAGCAGTCCAACTGCGGCTGGGGCGACACACAAGCTCGGGTGCTCTGTACTCGTAACTAGTGATGAGCGGGCACTACCATGCTCGGGTGCTCAGTACTCGTAACTAGTGATGAGCGGGCACTATATGCTCGGGTGCTCAGTACTCGTAACTAGTGATGAGCGGGCACTACCATGCTCGGGTGCTCAGTACTGGTAACTAGTGATGAGCGGGCACTACCATGCTCGGGTGCTCAGTACTCGTAACTAGTGATGAGCGGGCACTACCATGCTCGGGTGCTCAGTACTCGTAACTAGTGATGAGCGGGCACTACCATGCTCTGGTGCTCAGTACTCGTAACTAGTGATGAGCGGGCACTACCATGCTCAGGTGCTCAGTACATGTAACTAGTGATGAGCGGGCACTACCATGCTCAGGTGCTCGGTTCTCGTAACTAGTGATGAGTGAGCACTACCATGCTCAGGTGCTCGGTTCTCGTAACTAGTGATGAGCGAGCACTACCATGCTCAGGTGCTCGGTTCTCGTAACTAATGATGAGCAAGCACTACCATGCTCGGGGGCTCGGTACTCGTAAAGAACAGTCGGCCGGGCTCGCCTCGAGTAGCCTTGAGTATGATCGAAGTCAGTCGGGGACTCGAGTATTTTTCCAGCAGTTCTTCTGGAAAAATGCTCGAGTTTCCAATTGACTTCCATTATATTCGGGTACTTGACTTGAGCCTGTTCCACTGCTCTTTATGAGGACTGAGCACCCGAGCATAGTACAGTACATAGCACATAGTACCCGCTCATCACTACAGGTGAGTAAAGGTTTGTTACTTTAGACCACGGTCACATGTTGAGTATTTGGTGAGGTTTTTACCTCAGTATTTGTAGCCAAAATCAGGAGTGGATAACAAATGAGAAATGGCGCCCATGTTTCTATTATACTTTTCCTCTGATTACGCCACTCATGGTTATGGATACAAATACTGAGGTAAAAAAACTCACAAAATACTCAATGTGTGAACGAGGCCTTACAGCGTTTACGTCAGCCGCTTTCCTTTTAAGTCCCTTTAAGATCACAGTGCCGGAAATGCAGAGTCTTTGGAGTAGAAGTTGTATTCAGAAAAAAAAGACATAAAAAATCCCTGATTATATAACTACGTTAACGGGTAATTTTCTTTTCATAATGAAGTATTAGAGACGCCGCAGGAGGCCGCTCCTCACTGGCCATGACATAACTGCTGTTTCTATGGTGAATTTTGAGGTGTCACAAGGAACAGTGTGATTTTTCTTTTATTAATTTAGTCAAGGGAAAATCTAATCAGTTCTGCCAGTGTTTCTGGACAGGCAATTTGTTAGCAATCTTGCAGGTTTTCTACGCTGTTAATAAGAAGTGAATGGATTATACTTTACATGAGATACTGCTAAACCTGCACTGAATCTGTGGAGAGTCAGATCTCAAAAACGTAGGACATAGTCATCTTACAAGGGTATTCCGGAAAGTAGAAGTTACCACCAGTGATAAGCGGGCACTACCATGCTCGGGTGCTCAGTACTCGTAACTAGTGATGAGCGGGCACTACCATGCTCAGGTGTTCGGTACTCATAACTAGTGATGAGCGGGCACTACCATGCTCGGCTGCTCAGTACTCATAACTAGTGATGAGCGGGCACTACCATGCTCAGGTGCTCAGTACTCATAACTAGTGATGAGCGGGCACTACCATGCTCGGCTGCTCAGTACTGGTAACTAGTGATGAGCGGGCACTACCATGCTCGGGTGCTCAGTACTCGTAACTAGTGATGAGCGGGCACTACCATGCTCAGGTGCTCAGTATTCGTAACTAGTGATGAGTGGGCACTACCATGCTCGGGTGTTCAGTACTCGTAACTAGTGATTAGTGGGCACTACCATGCTCAGGTGCTCTGTACTTGCTAAAACCTAATTACTAGTACCAAGCACCCGAGCATTGTAGTGCTCGCTCATTACTACTTACATTCACCGAGCCCCCAAGCATGTTAGTGCCTGCTCATCACTTGTTACGAGTACCGAGCACCCGAGCATGGTAGTGCCCGCTCATCACTAGTTACAAGTACCGAGAATGGTAGTGCCCGCTCATCACTAGTTACACGTACCGAGAATGGTAGTGCTCGCTCATCACTAGTTATAAGTACCAAGAATGGTAGTGCCTGGTCATCACTAGTTACGAGTACTGAGCACCTCAACATGGTAGTGCCCGCTCATCACTAGTTACGAGTACTGAGCACCCAAGCATGGTAGTGCCCGCTCATCACTAGTTACGAGTACTGAGCACCTGAGCATGGTAGTGCCCGCTCATCACTAGATACGAGTATAGAGCACCCAAGCATGGTAGTGCCCGCTCATCACTAGTTATGAGTATCGAGCACCCGTGCATGGTAGTGCCCGCTCATCACTAGATACGAGTACTGAGCACCCGAGCATGGTAGTGCCCGCTCATCACTAGTTACGAGTACAGAGCACCCGAGCATGGTAGTGCCCGCTCATCACTAGATACGAGTACTGAGCACCCGAGCATGGTAGTGCCCGCTCATCACTAGATACGAGTACTGAGCACCTGAGCATGGTAGTGCCCGCTCATCACTAGCTATGAGTATCGAGCACCCGTGCATGGTAGTGCCCGCTCATCACTAGTTATCACCTATCCATAGTAGAAGGTAATAATGTCTAGATTGGTGGGGTCTGACAGCTGGGACAACCACCAATCTGTAAAATGGGACACTTTTAGTCCTCCTATGCTACAATGGGAGAAAACCAAGGATAGAGCCAGAGCCATAGAGAATGACTGGAGCGGTGGGTGGTCATGTGCACCCCTCCATTCTAACGGTGGTAGTAGTGCCCCATTCTGGAGATCAGTAGGGGGGAACTGCACCAATCTAGATGCCATTGCCTATCTATTGGATATGTGACAGTCTTCTTATCAAAATACCCTTTTAAAGTTACATTCATAACAGACAGTAGCTGGAAAATTTGGCAAAAATTGGACGTAACAGGCTCCATGTGCAGCTCCGTGTACCTGGAAAATCCACTAAAAAAAAAAAAAATCCTCCTATGATTATACAGAGTTTATTGCCTTTGATTTTTTTACTCTAAAAATTCCACATAATTTAAAAAAAATAAAAAAAACAACAAGCTAAATTTTGTGTATGAAAAGTTTTTCCGCTTTTGATTCAGTAGTCAAATGTAGAGGATTTTTTCTTTTTTTTTCAGGCAGAAACGTCTGAAGAATTGACATTTTCTACGTGTGATGCCCACTCACTGTCAATTGTTCAGGCTTCAGGTTTCCAAACAAGCCAAGCAGTTAAAATAAGTGATACTGCCATTCTTCAGGCGTCTTCCGCTCTGACGTAGCTTCATACTTTACAATACAAGTCAATGGGAAGACTACAGGAATACCTGGGTGCTTCATGAGTGTGTTGTGTTTTTGCAGAAAAAAATAAATAAAATTATATGTATATAATGTTATTTTTTTTATTTATTTCTTTTAATGGATGAAAAAAATGGTTCAATTTTTATTTTAATGGATCAATTTTTATTTAATTGCACAATGGTTAATTTTTATTTTATTTTTTTACATAAAATGCCCTAGAACTATTATATATATATATATATATATATATATATATATATATATATATATATATATAATTGCCTTATTCTGTCTGTCTGTCTGTCTGTCTGTCTGTCTGTCTGTCTGTCTGTCTGTCTGTCTGTCTGTCTGTCTGTCTGTCTGTCTGTCTGTCTGTCTGTCTGTCTGTCTCTGTCTGTCTGTCTTGCTCCAAAATTGTGTCCTTACGGTGACACAAAGCTGATTAGCCGCTGGGCTCGCCTCGGCTCCTCCCCCCCCGCACGGATTGGCCGCTCGCCATGCCTTGGCTCCTCCCCCCCACGGATTGGTCGCTCGCCTCGGCCTGGCCCCGCCCTCCGCATGAATTGGCCGCTCGCCCCGGCCCTCCGCACGCATCGCCAGACATAACCTTGCGCTGCTGGGATCGTGACGGAGCCGGTGTACGCTGGTAACCATTATACACATCGGGTAACTAAGGTCCCTTAGTTACCCGATGTGTATCATAGTTACCAGTGTACACCGGCTCCGTCACGATCCCAGCAGCGCCAAACATAACCTTGCGATGCTGGGATCGTGACGGAGCCGGTGAACGCTGGTAACCATTATACACATCGGGTAACGAAGGTCCCTTAGTTACCCGATGTGTATCATAGTTACCAGCGTACACCGGCTCCCGGTACACATGTGCAGGGAGCCGGCATTATACTCCTCTCCACCCAGGACTACTCCTCCTATTATAGTCCTCCTATTATACTCCTCTGAGTATAATAGGAGAACTATTATAGCATGAGGGATGGAGCACGATGGGTTGCGCAGCATGGGGGATGGAGCACGATGGGGGGTGCGCAGCATGGGGGATGGAGCACGATGGGGGTGCGCAGCATGGGGGATGGAGCACGATGGGGGGTGCGCAGCATGGGGGATGGAGCACGATGGGGGGTGCGCAGCATGGGGGATGGAGCACGATGGGGGGTGCGCAGCATGGGGGATGGAGCACGATGGGGGGTGCGCAGCATGGGGGATGGAGCACAATGGGGGTGCGCAGCATGGGGGATGGAGCACAATGGGGGGTGCGCAGCATGGGGGATGGAGCACGATGGGGGGTGCGCAGCATGGGGGATGGAGCACGATGGGGGGTGCGCAGCATGGGGGATGGAGCACGATGGGGGGTGCACAACATGGGGAATGGAGCACGATGGGGGGTGCGCAGCATGGGGGATGTAGCACGATGGGGAGTGCGCAGCATGGGGGATGGAGCACGATGGGGAGTGCGCAGCATGGGGGATGGAGCACGATGGGGGGTGCGCAGCATGGGGGATGGAGCACGATGGGGGGTGCGCAGCATGGGGGATGGAGCACGATGGGGGGTGCGCAGCATGGGGGATGGAGCACGATGGGGGTGCGCAGCATGGGGGATGGAGCACGATGGGGGATGGAGCACGATGGGGGGTGCGCAGCATGGGGGATGGAGCACGATGGGGGTGCGCAGCATGGGGGATGGAGCACAATGGGGGGTGCGCAGCATGGGGGATGGAGCCCGATGTGTATCATAGTTACCAGTGTACACCGGCTCCGTCACGATCCCAGCAGCGCCAGACATAACCTTGCGATGCTGGGATCGTGACGGAGCCGGTGAACGCTGGTAACCATTATACACATCGGGTAACTAAGGTCCCTTAGTTACCCGATGTGTATCATAGTTACCAGCGTACACCGGCTCCCGGTACACATGTGCAGGGAGCCGGCATTATACTCCTCTCCCCCCAGGACTACTCCTCCTATTATAGTCCTCCTATTATACTCCTCTCTGAGTATAATAGGAGAACTATTATAGCATGAGGGATGGAGCACGATGGGTTGCGCAGCATGGGGGATGGAGCACAATGGGGGGTGCGCAGCATGGGGGATGGAGCACGATGGGGGGTGCGCAACATGGGGAATGGAGCACGATGGGGGGTGCGCAACATGGGGGATGTAGCACGATGGGGAGTGCGCAGCATGGGGGATGGAGCACGATGGGGGGTGCGCAGCATGGGGGATGGAGCACGATGGGGGGTGCGCAGCATGGGGGATGGAGCACGATGGGGGTGCGCAGCATGGGGGATGGAGCACGATGGGGGTGCGCAGCATGGGGGATGGAGCACAATGGGGGGTGCGCAGCATGGGGGATGGAGCACGATGGGGGGTGCGCAGCATGGGGGATGGAGCACGATGGGGGGTGCGCAGCATGGGGGATGGAGCACGATGGGGGGTGCGCAGCATGGGGGATGGAGCACGATGGGGGGTGCGCAACATGGGGAATGGAGCACGATGGGGGGTGCGCAGCATGGGGGATGGAGCACGATGGGGAGTGCGCAGCATGGGGGATGGAGCACGATGGGGAGTGCGCAGCATGGGGGATGGAGCACGATGGGGGGTGCGCAGCATGGGGGATGGAGCACGATGGGGGGTGCGCAGCATGGGGGATGGAGCACGATGGGGGGTGCGCAGCATGGGGGATGGAGCACGATGGGGGGTGCGCAGCATGGGGGATGGAGCACGATGGGGGGTGCGCAGCATGGGGGATGGAGCACGATGGGGGTGCGCAGCATGGGGGATGGAGCACAATGGGGGGTGCGCAGCATGGGGGATGTAGCCCGATGTGTATCATAGTTACCAGTGTACACCGGCTCCGTCACGATCCCAGCAGCGCCAGACATAACCTTGCGATGCTGGGATCGTGACGGAGCCGGTGAACGCTGGTAACCATTATACACATCGGGTAACTAAGGTCCCTTAGTTACCCGATGTGTATCATAGTTACCAGCGTACACCGGCTCCCGGTACACATGTGCAGGGAGCCGGCATTATACTCCTCTCCCCCCAGGACTACTCCTCCTATTATAGTCCTCCTATTATACTCCTCTCTGAGTATAATAGGAGAACTATTATAGCATGAGGGATGGAGCACGATGGGTTGCGCAGCATGGGGGATGGAGCACAATGGGGGGTGCGCAGCATGGGGGATGGAGCACGATGGGGAGTGCGCAGCATGGGGGATGGAGCACGATGGGGGGTGCGCAGCATGGGGGATGGAGCACGATGGGGGGTGCGCAGCATGGGGGATGGAGCACGATGGGGGGTGCGCAGCATGGGGGATGGAGCACGATGGGGGGTGCGCAGCATGGGGGATGGAGCACGATGGGGGGTGCGCAACATGGGGAATGGAGCACGATGGGGAGTGCGCAGCATGGGGGATGGAGCACGATGGGGAGTGCGCAGCATGGGGGATGGAGCACGATGGGGGGTGCGCAGCATGGGGGATGGAGCACGATGGGGGGGTGCGCAGCATGGGGGATGGAGCACGATGGGGGGGTGCGCAGCATGGGGGATGGAGCACGATGGGGGGTGCGCAGCATGGGGAACGGAGCACGATGGGGAATGCACAGCATGGGGAACGGAGCACGATGGGGAATGCACAGCATAGGGGATGGGGCACGATGGGGGGGTGCACACCTCCTCCCAACACACACACACACACACACACACACACACCACACACACACACTGGGAACCACAAACACCGCCCTACACAGACACACACACACACACAACACCCAACACACAAACACCACGGCATACATAAATATACACACATACCGCACAACACACACATTGCACAAAACATACCTCCCCCCAAAACACACCACACCCACACAAACACACACACAACGCGACAGACACACAGCGCTCCACAAACAACGCAACACACGCAACACACATACAACACCGCTCTCACCCCCCGCCACATCCAGACAACACCCAGAACATGTACAGCCCCTACACAAACACTTGGTAACTACACACAACAACATCTATATATATAAAACAAAAATCATACATGAACTACACAATACGTAAATTCTAGAATACCCGATGCGTAGAATCGGGCCACCTTCTAGTATATATATATATATATATATATATATATATATATATATATATATATATATATATATATATATATATATATATATATATATATATATATATATATATACACACACACACACACACACACACACACACACACACACACACACACCAGCTTTTTCTCATTTCTGCTTAAAAAAAACCCTTTTTTTTGACCTCTGGGACAAAGCGTCGCCAATAAGCAGAATATTAGGGCTCTGCTCAATACATGGAATAAACAGCATGCTATTACATAAATACTACTACCACTGCTACTAATAATAATAATATTAATAAAAATAAAAAAAAATAATAAACAACAGCCATAAAACTGACCAGTCTTACTGCACGCAGCCGCCACTAGAGGGCGCTCACTACATAGAGGCCAGGGGGCGCCCTCTAGTGACGACTTTCATGAAAAGTTGTACATTTACCACTATTAGTCATCATAGATATGACTTGTGCTTTATATTTATACTTCTAGCGGATAAAAATTAGATTATGCTGAAGATAAAATAGAGCTAACCCGACAGGACAGCAGCACGCCGCCATGTTGCTTACTTTAGTTAAACGTGCACGCCTCCAGTGATGGCCGCTTTAAGATGGATGACGCATGCGCAGTACGATTCTCAGGGTTGTCCTTGAATGTTCCATCGCGGGGGTCCCTGGTGAGTGGTCACGTGGTCCGGCTATGATTTCCTCTACTGTATATGTCAGCGCCTCACACTGCTGGCTGCTGTGTGCGGTGACTGCAAAGCTCCGTGCACAGTTATGGAGGGCAGACGTGTGACAGGCAGATGCAATGGGAAATGGCGCTTTTACTATATAAACAACAACTTTTTATATACCGACTCCACAGGCCACGCCCCCAACATGGCATTGACGGTACAAATAGGGATGAGACCCTCTTGGCACACCCCAATATGAGAACAGACCACCCTCAGAAGCCTATAGACCCCAGACCAGAACCCCATTGTTCCTGAAACACAATATTAATATTTCATAAGTTTTTAACCCCTCCTCCCATGGGTGATTTTTCCATTTTTTTTTTTTTAGTCTCCCCTTCTGAGAGCCGTAACCTTTTTATATTTTTCTGTATATTTTGCCATATAAGGGCTTATTTTTGGGGGGACGAGCTGTCCGTTAAATGAAACTGAGTTTTACTATATAGTGTACTGGAAAATGGCTAAAAAAAATTCCAAGTGCGGAAAAATTGCAAAAAAAAGTGCAATTGCATTAATGTTTTTGGGATATTTTAGCCAGTGTTAGTGCACTATATGGTAAAACTGATGTGTCGCTGTGATGCCTGAGGGCGGTGCGAGTTCGTAGACACCAAACATGTATAGGTTTACTTTTATCTAAGGGGTTAAAAAAAAAAAAAAATTGCTTTTTTTGTCGCCATTTCCTGAGACCCGTAGTGTTCTCAATTTTCGGGATCCGGGGCCCTGTGACGGCTTATATTTTGAGTCTTGAGCTGACGTTTTTAATGGTACCAATTTTTGTGCAGATGCTGCATTTTGATCGCCTGTTATTGCATTTCAAAAAATGTTTGCGGCAACCGAAAACCATAATTTTGGCGTCAGGAATTTTTTTTCTCTCCATGCTGTGTGCCGATCAGATTAATTGATTTTATATTTGGATAGATCAGGCATTTCTGAATGCATCGATACCAAATGTGTGTATTTTTTTAATTTTTTTTTTTTAACTTTCATTTTCCCTTGGGCGAATACGTGGGGGGGGGTGATTTGAACTTTTAGGGTTTTTAATTTTTTTCAAAAACTTTTTTTTATGTTTATATATTTTACTAGTCTGCCTAGGGGACTTTACCACCTCACAGTCTGATCACTTGTGCATTTCTTTTGGTCAGAGCTGCACAGCTCTGATCAGCAGAAATACAGCGTTCCTGTTACAGCTGCAACTCTAACAGGAACTAATGTCATCATAGTGACATGAGTCATCACACGACCCGTCGCTACCATGGCAACCATCCGGTCCCCGTGATTGCGTCACAGGGCCTATGATGGCGGCAGGGAACAGTGCGATCCCCACTGTGGACATTTAAATTTCGCTGTCACATATTGGCAGCTCAATCTAAGTACCAAGCAAGCACGGGTGGCTCACGGATCCACCTGTGCCTGAACCCCACATGTCTGCTGTTCGAATTAGCAGACATATGCAGGGATCACCACCGGCTTACCGCAGCAGCCTGCGGTGATTACTGTTAAACGACCAAGGACATACAGTTATGTTCTTGGTCGTAAAGGGGTTAAAGGGAACCTGTCAGCAGAAATTTCGCCCAAAAGCTAAAAGCTTCCCCCTCTGCAGCTCCTGGGCTGCATTCTAGAAAGGTCCCTGTTATTATTGTGCCCCGTGTGAGACCAAAATAAAGGCTTTATAAAGTGGTACCTTTTTGTATTCAGATAGTGTAAATGTGACACGGGGGCGGGCTCTCTGCCGTCCGTTATTCTGCCTCCTGGTCCTGTATGGCGCCCCCATCGCTCCTTTCCATAGCTGATGCACCGCCCACTGCTCCAGCCATCCCCGCACATGCCCAGTGCCAGTCTCACGGGACTGAGCAGTGTGACCGCTGGTGACGTGTGCGCAGGCAAGTGATTATGGGCGGGGCTGTGATTGTTATCAGCAAGTACCCGCCCATAATCTCATGAGCGCGCAAACCTCACCAGCAGTCACACTGCTCAGGGTAGTGCTAGACTGTATGGGCTGCTTCCAGGGATGACGTCCCTTTTGTCACGTGATAGTATTTTGAACACGCCCCTATCACGTGACAAAAGGGACGTCATCCCTGGAAGCAGCCCATACAGTCTAGCACTACCCTGAGCAGTGTGACCGCTGGTGAGGTTTGCGCGCTCACGAGATTATGGGTGGGTACTTGCTGATAACAATCACAGCCCCACTCATAATCACTTGCCTGCGCACACGTCACCAGCGGTCACACTGCACAGTCCCGTGAGACTGGCACTGGGCATGCGCGGGGATGGCTGGAGCAGTGGGCGGTGCATCAGCTATGGAAAGGAACGATGGGGGCGGCATACAGGACCAGGAGGCAGAATAACGGACGGCAGAGAGCCCGCCCCCGTGTCACATTTACACTATCTGAATACAAAAAGGTAGCACTTTATAAACTCTTTATTTCTTCGGCGCTCCATTGGGAGACCCAGACGATTGGGTGTATAGCACTGCCTCCGGAGGCCACACAAAGCAATTACACTAAAAAGTGTAAGGCCCCTCCCCTTCTGGCTATACACCCCCAGTGGGATCACTGGCTCACCAGTTTTCTGCTTTGTGCGAAGGAGGTCAGACATCCACGCATAGCTCCACTGTTTAGTCAGCAGTAGCTGCTGACTATATCGGATGGAAGAAAAGAGGGCCCATATGGGACCCCCAGCATGCTCCCTTCTTACCCCACTTGTGGTTTGTAAGGTTGAGGTACCTATTGCTGGTACGGAGGCTGGAGCCCACATGCTGTTTTCCTTCCCCATCCCCCTGAGGGGCTCTGAGGAAGTGGGATCTTACCGGCCACCAAGCCCTGAGGCCGGGCTCCATCCACAGACCCATAGAACCTGCTGGATGTGGAGCGGGAGTGCCGTTCAGGGACAAGGCCCTGCAACTTTCAGGTACTCTGTGTCCCCGTATGACAGGCCACGCACATCCCAGACTTGCTGGGTGTGCTAGTGCGCCGGGGACTGTAGCGCTGTGCGCTGGGCTTATAGTCCCCGCAGATTACTGGGGGACTTTATGTGTGTGGATCGCCGCGCCGACCGCCCCTGGAGCGGCGGCGCAGCTGCGACTTGTAGTGCGCCGGGGACGCGCCGACCGCGCTTTTACGGCGGCGGCGCTTCTAACTTTAGTTCCCGGTTTGTTCTGCGGCCTAGCTCCGCTTCGTTAACGCCCCCCACCCTGTCAATCAGGGTAGGGGAGAGACGTTGTTCAATCGGCAGCGCCGAGGGCTGGAGCACGATTTACATGCTCCAGCCCTCTCACTGAGCACAGTAGGACACAGGCTTCGCGCTTTTTCTCTGTGCACGCCCTAGGCCCGCCCCCAGGCTTGCAGCTCCCCAGGACGCCGGCAGCCATTATACACATGCAGTCTGGCTGGAGAACGGACGCAGGCTCTGGGGGACCCAGGCTAGGGATTTCTGGCGACCACACACCCGCGCTAAGCGGGCGGTAAGCAGCACATACGTGCGGCCCCACTAGTGCCACAGTGTTATATTTGTGTACTGTTTTTCGCTGTACCAGATATATTTATATATATATATACTGCACTGTTTGGTCGCTTCTTGGCTGTATACCCTATATTACTCTGGGGAGACAACAACATGTCATCCACAAAACGCAAGGGTGCCAAGGCAAGGGCTGCTTACACTGCTTGTACAGCATGTGGGGCTAATCAACCAGCAGGCTCCAACGACTCTCATTGTGTGCAATGTTCAGTCCCAGTGGCACTTCGTCAGCCAGAGCCTATGGTGGTGGTAGCCCAGGCAGAGTCGCCTGCGAACCCTGCCCCGGTGACGGGGTCAGAATTTGCAGTTTTTGCTGATAAAATGTCTGTGACTATGGCAAAAATCCTGGAAACCTTGCAGTCCAGGCCAGTTGCTCAGACCATGGACACTGCGGTGTCTATGTTCCCCGGTCCCCCTCAGTTGGATCTAATCCGTAATTCAAGGGGGTCCCAGGCATCACAGGCTGAGGGCTCTGACTCCGATGACAGTCCCAGTCCGCCTAAGCGAGCTCGCTGGGAGAGACCCTCCACGTCATCACGCGGATCAGGGTCTCAGCGAGAAGGGTCTCTATATGATGACTCAGAGGTGGGTGATCAGGAGTCTTGTCCTGACGCCGCACTCAATTTGGATACGCCAGATGGTGACGCCATGGTAAATGACCTTATAGCGGCCATCAATAGGCTGTTGGATATTTCTCCCCCAGCCCCTTCTGCAGAGGAGGCAGCTGCACAGCAGGAGAAATTCCATTTCCTGTATCCCAAGCGTAAATTGAGTACTTTTCTGGACCACTCTGACTTCAGAGAATCCATCCAGAAACACAATACTTATCCGGACAAGCGTTTTTCTAAACGCCTTAAGGATACTCGTTATCCTTTTCCCTCTGACGTGGTCAAACGCTGGACCCAGTGTCCAAAAGTGGACCCTCCAATATCCAGGCTTGCAGCTAGATCCATAGTTGCAGTGGAGGATGGGGCTTCTCTTAAAGATGCCAATGACAGACAGATGGACCTTTGGTTGAAATCTGTCTATGAAGCTATCGGCGCGTCGTTTGCTCCAGCATTCGCGGCCGTGTGGGAGCTCCAAGCTATTTCAGCTGGTCTGGCACAGGTGGACTCTCTCATACGTCCAGCAGTGCCGCAAGTGGCGTCCCTAACTACACAAATGTCTGCGTTTGCGACCTACGCTATCAATGCGGTACTGGACTCTACGAGCCGTACCTCAATGGCATCCGCCAACTCTGTAGTTTTGCGCAGAGCCTTGTGGTTAAAAGAATGGAAAGCAGATTCTGCTTCTAAAAAATGTTTAACCAGCTTGCCATTATCTGGAGACAGACTGTTTGGTGAGCAATTAGCGGAAATCATTAAACAGTCCAAAGGTAAGGACTCCTCCTTACCCCAGCCCAGATCAAGCAAACCTCCACAGAGGAAGTTGCAGTCAAAGTTTCGGTCCTTTCGAGGCTCGGGCAAGCCCCAATTCTCCTCGTCCAAAGGGACTCAGAAAGAGCAAAGGAGCTCTGATTCCTGGCGGGCTCACTCACGCCCCAAGAAAGCAACCGGAGGTACCGCTTCCAAGGCGGCTGCCTCATGACTTTCGGCCGCCTCCCTCCGCATCCTCGGTCGGTGGCAGGCTCTCCCGCTTTTGCGACATTTGGCTGCCACAGGTCAAAGACCGGTGGGTAACAGACATTTTGTCTCACGGGTACAGGATAGAGTTCAGTTCTCGTCCTCCGCCTCGGTTCTTCAGAACTTCCCCACATCCCGACCGAGCAGATGCCCTTCTGCAGGCGGTGAATTCTCTAAGAGCAGAAGGAGTGGTGGTCCCTGTTCCTCTTCAGGAACGAGGTCAAGGTTTTTACTCCAATCTCTTTGTGGTGCCAAAAAAGGACGGCTCATTCCGTCCTGTTCTGGACCTAAAACTGCTCAACAAGCATGTGAACGCCAGGCGGTTCCGGATGGAATCCCTCCGCTCAGTCATTGCCTCAATGTCTCAAGGAGATTTCCTAGCATCAATAGACATCAAGGATGCTTATCTCCACGTGCCGATTGCTACAGAGCACCGACGCTTTCTACGCTTCGTGATAGGAGACGACCATCTTCAGTTCGTAGCTCTGCCATTTGGTCTGGCGACAGCCCCACGGGTGTTCACCAAGATCATGGCGGCAGTGGTAGCAGTCTTGCACTCTCAGGGACACTCTGTGATCCCTTACTTGGACGATCTACTGGTCAAGGCACCCTCTCAAGAGGCATGCCAACTCAGCTTGACTGTTGCACTGGAGACTCTCCAGACGTTCGGGTGGATCATCAACTTCTCAAAGTCAAATCTGTCACCGACCCAATCACTAACGTATCTTGGCATGGAGTTTCATACTCTCTCAGCGATAGTGAAGCTTCCGCTGGACAAGCAGCGGTCTCTACAGACTGGGGTGCAGGCTCTCCTTCAAAGTCAGTCGCACTCCTTAAGACGCCTCATGCACTTCCTCGGGAAGATGGTGGCGGCAATGGAGGCGGTTCCGTTTGCGCAGTTTCATCTGCGCCCACTTCAATGGGACATTCTCCGCCAATGGGACGGGAAGTCAACATCCCTGGACAGGAAAGTCTCCCTTTCCCAGACGGCCAAGGACTCTCTGCAGTGGTGGCTTCTTCCCACCTCATTATCACAGGGAAGATCCTTCCTACCACCGTCTTGGGCGGTGGTCACGACAGACGCGAGTCTGTCAGGGTGGGGAGCAGTTTTTCTCCACCACAGGGCTCAGGGTACGTGGACTCAGCAGGAGTCCACCCTTCAGATCAATGTTCTGGAAATCAGAGCAGTGTATCTTGCCCTACTAGCCTTCCAGCAGTGGCTGGAAGGGAGGCAGATCCGAATTCAGTCGGACAACTCCACAGCGGTGGCATACATCAACCACCAAGGGGGGACACGCAGTCGGCAAGCCTTCCAGGAAGTCCGGCGGATTCTGATGTGGGTGGAAGCCACGGCCTCCACCATATCCGCAGTTCACATCCCCGGCGTAGAAAACTGGGAAGCAGACTTCCTCAGTCGCCAGGGCATGGACGCAGGGGAATGGTCCCTTCACCCAGACGTGTTTCAGGAAATCTGTCGCCGATGGGGAAGGCCGGACGTCGACCTAATGGCGTCCCGGCACAACAACAAGGTCCCAACCTTCATGGCACGGTCTCGCGATCAAAGAGCGCTGGCGGCAGACGCCCTAGTGCAAGATTGGTCGCAGTTCCGGCTCCCTTATGTGTTTCCACCTCTGGCACTCTTGCCCAGAGTGCTACGCAAGATCAGATCCGATTGCAGCCGCGTCATACTCGTCGCCCCAGACTGGCCGAGGAGGGCGTGGTATCCGGATCTGTGGCAGCTCACGGTCGACCAACCGTGGGCACTACCAGACCGACCAGACTTACTGTCCCAAGGGCCGTTTTTCCATCGGAATTCTGCGGCCCTGAACCTGACTGTGTGGCCATTGAGTCCTGGATCCTAGCGTCTTCAGGATTATCCCAAGGGGTCGTTGCCACCATGAGACAGGCTAGGAAGCCCACGTCCGCTAAGATCTACCACAGAACGTGGAGGATATTCTTATCCTGGTGCTCTGCTCAGGGAGTGTCTCCCTGGCCATTTGCATTGCCTACCTTTCTTTCTTTCCTGCAATCTGGGTTAGAAAAAGGTTTGTCGCTCGGCTCCCTTAAAGGTCAGGTCTCGGCGCTATCCGTCTTTTTTCAGAGGCGTTTGGCACGCCTTCCTAAGGTGCGCACGTTCCTACAGGGGGTTTGCCATATCGTACCCCCGTACAAGCGGCCGTTAGATCCATGGGATCTGAACAGGGTACTAGTTGCCCTCCAGAAGCCGCCCTTCGAGCCTCTCAGGGAGGTTTCGCTTTCTAGACTATCACAGAAAGTGGCTTTTCTGGTAGCGATCACATCTCTTCGGAGAGTGTCTGAGCTGGCAGCGCTGTCATCCAAGGCTCCCTTCCTGGTCTTCCACCAGGACAAGGTAGTGCTGCGCCCCATTCAGGAGTTTCTCCCGAAGGTGGTATCCTCTTTTCATCTTAATCAGGATATCTCTTTGCCTTCGTTTTGTCCTCATGCAGTTCATCAGTATGAGAAGAATTTACATTTGTTAGATCTGGTGAGAGCACTCAGAATCTACATTTCCCGCACGGCGCCCTTGCGCCGTTCAGATGCACTCTTCGTCCTTGTCGCGGGTAAGCGCAAAGGGTCGCAGGCTTCTAAGGCCACCCTGGCTCGATGGATCAAAGAACCAATTCTTGAAGCCTACCGTTCTGCTGGGCTTACGGTTCCATCAGGGCTGAAGGCCCATTCTACCAGAGCCGTGGGTGCGTCCTGGGCATTGCGACACCAGGCTACGGCTCAACAAGTGTGCCAGGCAGCTACCTGGTCGAGTCTGCACACTTTCACCAAACATTATCAGGTGCATACCTATGCTTCGGCGGACGCCAGCCTAGGTAGAAGAGTCCTGCAGGCGGCAGTTGCCTCCCTATAGGGGAGGGCTGTCTTGCAGCTCTAACATGAGGTATTCTTTACCCACCCAGGGACAGCTTTTGGACGTCCCAATCGTCTGGGTCTCCCAATGGAGCGCCGAAGAAGAAGGGAATTTTGTTACTTACCGTAAATTCCTTTTCTTCTAGCTCCTATTGGGAGACCCAGCACCCGCCCTGTTGTCCTTCGGGATTTTTGGTTTGTTTGCGGGTACACATGTTGTTCATGTTGAACGGTTTTCAGTTCTCCGATGTTACTCGGAGTGAATTTGTTTAAACCAGTTATTGGCTTTCCTCCTTCTTGCTTTTGCACTAAAACTGGTGAGCCAGTGATCCCACTGGGGGTGTATAGCCAGAAGGGGAGGGGCCTTACACTTTTTAGTGTAATTGCTTTGTGTGGCCTCCGGAGGCAGTGCTATACACCCAATCGTCTGGGTCTCCCAATAGGAGCTAGAAGAAAAGGAATTTACGGTAAGTAACAAAATTCCCTTCTTTGGTCTCACATGGGGTACAATAATAACAGGGACCTTTCTAGAATGCAGCCCAGGAGCTGCAGAGGGGGAAGCTTTTAGGTTTTGCGCGAAATTTCTGCTGACAGGTTCCCTTTAAAGAGAACCAACCAGCATGATTTTCATATATAAAGTAAAGCCAGTGCTCTAATGGGGCTAGGATGCTGATGGTGTAGTAGCTGGTGCCTGCGCATAACGCTATCTCCTGCACCATCTTTGTGAACACTCTGGAGACCATGTCAGAAAGCAAAACTGATATCGAAGTGGCTCGGTGAACAATTTTGGGTCCATGGCCAGGAAATTCCATAATTTTGGAGCTTGTTTGTCTGCATGCAGTGTCTGGGCTCTGTATTGCAGTATTCTTTTTGCGGATCATTATTTACTGTGTGTTCTTGTACATGATACGTGGCGCCTGTTTCCATCTGTACTTGTGCACACGATTGCTATTCCGTGGCCGTGTCACCTCTTGGCCAAATCCCAGTAACACCCCAAGACCAACTATTTCTTAACCCGATTCCTTCTGCTATGAGCATATATATATATATATATATATATATATATATATATATATATATATATATATATATATATATAAATAATCGCTCAATGAAGATGCAACAAAAACATGACATAAGTGTGATTTTATTACAGTTAATGGATGCCAGTGTATGTGTGTATATATATATATATATATATATATATATATATATATATATATATATATATATATATATATATATATATATATATATATATAATATATATATATGCGGCAGCTATAGGCATAGAAGTGGTGTCTAGGTATAGTAAAGTAGCCATGCACTACACCATGAAAGCACCTATAGCGCCACCTGGTGGAAAACAATGGAGTTAGCATTTTTATCTCGAAAACGAAGCGAGATAGAGAAAAAAAGTGAATTACAAAGTTGCAGGACATCATCAATTCAATACGAATCGACACCTTGCATACAGAAATGCTGTGATTAGAACGTGTAACACTCACAAGGCTGCGGACGTGAAGCGATACCTCATGGAGACCTTCCTACAAGTCATTGGGTATGGTGGCTGTGTGGAGTGGCCTCCACGCTCACCTGCCCTGACCCCATTGGACTTCTTTCTGTGAGGTCACATCAAAGCAGGTGTATGCGACCCCTCCACCAACATTGCAGGACCTACGACGACGTATCACAGATGCTTGTGCAAACGTGTCACCTACCATATTGCACAGCGTGCAGCAAGATACAGTATGCTGTGCAGAATCCAGACGTGCATTGCAGCTGACGGGGGCCACTTTGAGCATCAAAGTTAAATGAGCGCCATATGCGTGACCAGCATTTAATGTTTTTGGGGGGGTCATGGGTTTGATATCATAGCATTTCAGTATGCAAGGTGTCAATTCGTATTGAATTGATGATGCCCTACAATTTTTTTTTTATTCACTTTTTTTTCTCTATCTCGTTTCGTTTTCGAGAAAAAAATGCTAACTGTTGTTTTCCACCAGGTGGCGCTATAGGTGGTTTGATAACGTAGTGCATGGCTCCTTTACTATACCTAGACACCACTTCTATTCCTATAGCATGCCACCGTTCTCAAGTTAATGGCGGTGGACACACTGTGTGTATATACAGTGCTGGCCAAAAGTATTGGCACCCCTGAAATTCTGTCAGATAATACTCAGTTTCTTCCTGAAAATGATTGCAATCACAAATTCTTTAGTATTATTATCTTCATTTAATTTGTCTTCAATGAAAAAAAAAAAAAACTATGTCAAAAAGCCAAATTTGACATAATTCCACACCAAACATAAAAAAGGGGGTGGTCAAAAGTATTGGCACTGTTTGAGAAATCTTCTGATGCTTCTCTAATTTGTGTAATTAACAGCCCCTGTAACTTACCTGTGGCACCTAACAGGTGTTGGCAATAACTAAATCACACTTGAAGCAGGTGACATGGATTAAAGTTGACTCAACCTCTGTCCTGTGTCCTTGTGTGCACCACATTGAGCATGGAGAAAAGAAAGAAGACCAAAGAACTGTCTGAGGACGTGAGAATCCAAATTGTGAGGAAGCATGAGCAATCTCAAGGCAACAAGTCCATCTCCAAAGACCTGAAAGTTCCTGTGTCTACGGTGCGCAGTGTCATCAAGAAGTTTAAAGCCCATGGCACTGTGGCTAACCTCCCTAGATGTGGAAGGAAAAGAAAAATTGACGAGAGATTTCAACACAAGATTGTGCGGATGGTGGATAAAGAACCTCGACTAACATCCAAACAAGTTCAAGCTGCCCTGCAGTCCGAGGGTACAACACTGTCAACCCGTACTATCCGTCGGCGTCTGAATGAAAAGGGACTGTATGGTAGGATACCCAGGAAGACCCCACTTCTTACCCCGAGACATAAAAAAGCCAGGCTGGAGTTTGCCAAAACTTACCTGAGAAAGCCTAAAACGTTTTGGAAGAATGTTCTCTGGTCAGATGAGACAAAAGTAGAGCTTTTTGGGAAAAGCCATCAACATAGAGTTTACAGGAAAAAAAAAGGCATTCAAAGAAAAGAACACGGTTCCTACAGTCAAACATGGCGGAAGTTCCCTGATATTTTGGGGTTGCTTTGCTGCCTCTGGCACTGGACTGCTTGACCGTGTGCATGGCATTATGAAGTCTGAAGACTACCAACAAATTTTGCAGCATAATGTAGGGCCCAGTGTGAGAAAGCTGGGTCTCCCTCAGAGGTCATGAGTCTTCCAGCAGGACAATGACCCAAAACACACTTCAAAAAGCACTAGAAAATGGTTTGAGAGAAAGTACTGGAGACTACTAAAGTGGCCAGCAATGAGTCCAGACCTGAACCCCATAGAACACCTGTGGAGAGATCTCAAAATGGCAGCTTGGAGAAGGCACCCTTCAAATCTCAGGGACCTGGAGCAGTTTGCAAAGAAGAATGGTCTAAAATTCCAGCAGAGCATTGCAAGAAACTCATTGATGGTGACCGGAAGCGGTTGTTAGCAGTTATTTTGGCTTAAGGTTGTGCAACCAAGTATTAGGCTAAGGGTGCCAATACTTTTGTCTAGCCCATTTTTGGAGTTTTGTGTAAAATGATCAATGATTTGATTTTTGTTTCATTCTCTTTTGTGTTTTTTCATTGCAAGCAAAATAAATGAAGATAATACCAAAGAATTTGTGATTGCAATCATTTTCAAGAAGAAACTGAGTATTATCTGACAGAATTGCAGGGGTGCCAATACTTTTGGCCAGCACTGTATATATCTCTGTGTCTGTCTGTCTCTCTGTGTCTGTCTCTCTGTGTCTGTCTCTCTGTGTCTGTCTCTCTGTGTCTGTCTCTCTGTGTCTGTCTCTTTGTGTCTGTCTCTTTGTGTCTGTCTCTTTGTGTCTGTCTCTTTGTGTCTGTCTCTTTGTGTCTGTCTCTCTGTGTCTGTGTCTGTCTCTCTTTGCCTGGGCTGTCTCTCTGTGTCTGTCTCTCTTTGCCCGGGCTGTCTCTCTGTGTCTGTCTCTCTTTGCCCGGGCTGTCTCTCTTTGCCCGGGCTGTCTCTCTTTGCCCGGGCTGTCTCTCTTTGCCCGGGCTGTCTCTCTTTGCCCGGGCTGTCTCTCTTTGCCCGGGCTGTCTCTCTGTGTCTGTGTCTGTCTCTCTTTGCCCGGGCTGTCTCTCTGTGTCTGTGTCTGTCTCTCTTTGCCCGGGCTGTCTCTCTGTGTCTGTGTCTGTCTCTCTGTGTCTGTCTCTCTGTGTCTGTGGCTGTCTCTCTTTGCCCGGGCTGTCTCTCTTTGCCCGGGCTGTCTCTCTTTGCCCGGGCTGTCTCTCTGTGTCTGTGTCTGTCTCTCTTTGCCCGGGCTGTCTCTCTGTGTCTGTGTCTGTCTCTCTGTGTCTGTCTCTCTGTGTCTGTCTCTCTGTGTCTGTGGCTGTCTCTCTTTGCCCGGGCTGTCTCTCTTTGCCCGGGCTGTCTCTCTTTGCCCGGGCTGTCTCTCTTTGCCCGGGCTGTCTCTCTTTGCCCGGGCTGTCTCTCTTTGCCCGGGCTGTCTCTCTTTGCCCGGGCTGTCTCTCTTTGCCCGGGCTGTCTCTCTTTGCCCGGGCTGTCTCTCTTTGCCCGGGCTGTCTCTGTCTGTGTCTCTGCCTGTCTGTGTTTCTGTCTCTCTCTATCCGTCTCCCCACTGACATCTTATTACTTCACACATCGGCTTTTATACGAACAGTTTATTTTGTTCCTATAGCAACCACTGACAGTTGCTAGTAATAGCCCGTATCTCCCAGCTCCATTCAGATTAATGGAGGCAGGATTTTGGAGAATAACTGTAGAGAGCGGGGTTACATTTTCCTGTCCAAACATAGTCTATGACGTTCCCTGAGTCACATGGGGCGTCTATGCAAAATTTCGTTATTGTAAATGCGATGGTGCGGATTCCTTTAGCGGACACACACACACACACACATACATACACATACACACACACACACACACACACACACACACACACACACACACACAGCTTTATATATTAGACTAGCTGTAGTACCCGGGCGTTGCCTGGGATAGTAACTATGTCTCTGTCTCTCTCCCAGTCTCTGTCTGTCTGTCTCTTTCCTTGTCTGTCTGTTTCTATCTCTGTCTGTATTTGCATCAGTCTATCTGTCTCAATCTCTGTATCTGTCTCTGTCTCTTTGCCGGGCTGTCTCTTTGCCGGGCTGTCTCTTTGCCGGGCTGTCTCTTTGCCGGGCTGTCTCTTTGCCGGGCTGTCTCTTTGCCCGGCTGTCTCTTTGCCCGGCTGTCTCTTTGCCCGGCTGTCTCTTTGCCCGGCTGTCTCTTTGCCCGGCTGTCTCTTTACAAGGCTGTCTCGCTCTGTCTCTCTTTATCCGGCTCCCCACGGACATCTTATTACCTCACACATAAGCTTCTTACAGTAACAGTTTATTTTGTTCCTATAGCAACCACTGACAGTTGCTATTTATAGCCTGCAGCTCCCAGCTCCATTCAGTTTAATGGCTGCAGGTTTTTTGTAGAGTAACTGGAAAGCACAGAGTTAAATTTTCCCGCCCATATGTCGTTCCCTGAGTCACATGGAGTGTCTGTGCAAAATTTCAAGATTGTGAATGCAACGGTGCGGATTCCTTTAGCGGACACACACACACACACACACACACACACACACTGAGATATAATTATACATTTTTATCTTTTTTTTTAATTATTATTTCCAGAAACGCGGTGGACAGTTTTCGGTGTTGGTGTGCGTAACTTTGCCAATTTTAGATTTTGACTAAAACTGTTATTTAGCTCGCTATGGCTGAGGTCCGCAGTGAACCGAAAGACGTCAGAGGTGATGTGACCTGTATCTGTCTGTGCCGATAGTTATTGTTATATTTTAATCTGAATATATAATAGTTGGAAAAGTTGTTTTATTTATTCTAAACCTTTTTCTTTTATTACATTTTCTGTTCGGTATAGCCAAACCATCACCAGGTTTGCTGGCTAAGGCTCTGTGCGCACTGGGAAATGGAATTTTCTTGAGAAAATTCCGCATGCTCTCAAAGATTACCGCACCCGCGGTAAAAAACCGCGGGAAACCGCACCCGAAAACCGCATGCGGTTTGCCGCGGTTTGCTGCGGTTTTACCGCGGTATTGTTCGCGGTATTGCCGCGGTTTTGCCGCGTGCGGGTTGGGATGTGCTTTATTGCATTCAATGCAATAAAGCACATTGAAGAAAAAAAAAAAAAAATACATTTAATTCTGATAGTAGATAGACAGAAGAATAGATAGAGGGATAGATAGATAGACAGACAGATAGATAGAGGACAGATCGCTGCATTTCCCACGGTCGGCAGTGAGTTCACATTACCGGTCGTGGGAAATGACCGGTAATTACCTCTGCTGTCTGCTGCATTCAGCCTGTGTCTGTGACACATCGCGGCTGGATGGAAGCAGTGCAGGACGTCGGAGCCGAAGCTGTGGATTATGCAGGACCCTGTGGATTACGCCGGAGTTTTGTTGCGGGAGGGGTTAATAAAATGGTGAACGAGGCTTGTTGGTTTTATTTAAAATAAAGGATTTTTCGGTGTCTGTGTTTTTTTCACTTTACTTACGGGTTGATCATGTCAGCTGTCACATAGACGCTGCCATGATCAAGCCTGGGGTTAATGGCGGTGGTCCCCCATCACCATTAACCCCTTGTATTACCTTGCCACCACTGCTACACGGTGGCAAGAAGAGCCGAGGACACTCCGGTATTGCCGCATAATGTATGCGACAGTCCCGGGGCAGCTGCGGCTGATATTCTCGGCTGCCGGAGGGGGAGTGAGGCGGGGGACATTACCCCTGCCCCTCTCCCTCCCCAGCCTGAGAATACCGGGCCGCCGCTGTGTGCTTACCTCGGCTGGACGGTAAATATGCAGCGGAGCCCACGTTCTTTGTTTTCTATATTTCCGTTTTCTTTCTATGTGTGTTCTATGTCTGTGTGTGTGTTTACTCTCTGCACGGCTTCCTCTTCCTGTAATGACATCACTTCCCTGCAAAACCGCAGACAGGCGATGCACATTACCGGAGGTAAACCGCGAAATACCGCAGGGAATAACGCAGCAAAACGCAGTGAACCGCACAGAATTTGCTGCCTGCGTTATTCCCTGCGGGATTTCATGATTAACATTGAGTCAATGGAGTGAAATCCCGCAGCGATGTGCGGAAAAGAAGTGACATGCACTTGTTTTTGCTGCGGGATTCCCGCAGCAAAACATGCAGCTGTCAAATTCCGCCCAGTGCGCACAGGATTTTTTTTCTCCATAGGATTTGCTGGTGATTCACTGCAGAGATGTTATGAACATTTTCTGCAGCGAAACATGCAGCAAATCCGCGAAAAATCCGCGGCAAAATCCGGTAAGTGCGCACATAGCCTAAGACATGGATATCTTTTGCAAAGTGTACATTGTGGAGACACGGGGGTCAGTGGGTGCTCTCGTCCACTAAAACCCGCCGCCTTTAGAAAAACAGCGTGGCTCAGGGCTCATCCCAACTGAACGCCGGCCTTCTTAACCGTGGGCGTAACACTACTCAGACAACACAGGGTGAGGGAACCACAATAATTAGACTTTATTGGATCCCCAAACAATTAACAGCACATAACACATAACCAGCAAAACACACAAATGTAACAGGCAATAGAGTCTCACCCTTCCGCTGGCTCACCAGGGATTTAGAATGTCCATGCCTCAGAGGTTCCAGGGCCGCTTACTCCAATCCAGCAGCACCCCGCTTTTGGCGGGCACCCACCGAGAAAGGAATAGCGCCAGATTTAGGCAGCTGTGTGAGGTCTGCAAAGTCTGTAGCCAGGTGACCGGATTGTCCCAACCTGAGTGTCCTCCTTTAGGTAGTCCTGGTATGATGATACAATCCTGGCAGCCGGAGTCGATATCCCTAGGCTGTGGATATGGTCTCCAACCGGAATCGGAGCCCCTAGATTGAAGCCATAAGATATCCTGATCCTCTAGTCAGCTCCTGAGAGCTTAGACTGGATCCATCAGCATTCATCAACAACCTGGTGGCTTAAAGAAGTCCCTTTTATAGCCACAGCCTTCCACTTAGATACACTGCGTCCTCATCGATTGGTTGGACAAGATCGCCTCTCCCATTGGATGAATCTCAAGCTGCATAGACAATGTTCATCCAAAGGATGTCTACAGAAAGACTGAGGGTATACAGTCACAGACTAGATAATGGCTACTAAGGTAATTTACATTAGATTAGCAATACACAACTCCATTACAATGAATGCTCAGAGGGGCCTGGCAGACACAATGGTTTAGCAAACATGAGTTAACAAAAACTTCAATACTAAACTCCCAAGAGTCTTGTAGAAACAATGAGGGCTTATCCCCCATCTATACACACAGAAGAACAATAGTCTGGCTGAATTTTAAGAAACTTTAACCCATGCTAGGCATTGGGTGTCCATGTCGTCACATACATATACTGGGTAATGCATTTTTTTTCCACTGTTTATTTTTTTTTTCTTCTTCCAAACGCTCTTTTATATAACTTAAAAAGCCTGGCGAGTCAGGGGATTAAGCTCCCTATCACTTAATATTTGTCCCACGGAGGTTTTTCCAAACCTCACTAACTGTCATGGCTGCGTTAGGATCAGTTCAGACTACAGATTCTGACACTCCGCCTGATAACTTTTCTGATGTTTGTGGTCAGTGCAGGGAGACTCGGGTGTTGACCACAAATGGGTAGTTTGAAGGCAGACTAGCAAGAGTTAATTAGTGCTAGTCTCTTTTGGTCACATGTTGTGGCGGAGCCAATCACATCTGCTCCCCTCCTATATATGCTGGCTAGCTCCTTCCATCTATGGCAGCTATAGTTTATCCAAGCTGGCCGGGTGAGGTGATCCAGACTAAATGGTGGTTGTAGAGTGAACCCTTGTTATCTTTTTGTTGCTATCTTCCTGCTCTTGCTTTTCTCCTGAGTTGTTCATTGTTTGTTCCTGTTAATTTGCAGTGTGTTTGAGTTTTGGTTTTCCCCTCTGTATCTTTATCTGTGTTTCATGTCACTTCTCCTTACTTCCCTGGTGGGAGGGGGGAATCAGATTAGTTCTGGTCAGGAGCATAGCCAGGCAGGAGACTCAGGCATCTCCACCATTCGGGGTGACCTAGAGGTTAGGAATCCCTAGCATTGAGGACAGTATAGAATCCCCTGTCCCTTGCTGTCCAACAGTCACATCATGACAATACTTAATTTCCATATTAATTTAAATGCTAATTTATCAGGGGTGCAACAACAGATAGAAGATATAAAAGAGCCAATGTTTTTACATTCTAAAAACTGCATGTCCATATATGTGGTTTGTGGGGGGTTGTGGATCTGATATATTCCCTTTTAAAATGATGTATTGCATATAAACATCTGTGTTTTCTGCCTAACCAGGCAACGTAAGATTTATAGTATGAAATCATAAAGGTGAAATCCTCTGCTGCATTTCTCAATTTTAACCTCCGACAATCAAGGTACTTTGTTTAGAACTGTAACCACCAACATAATTGTGTTTTGGCAACTGAGACACTTACAGCGGTTTATAAACCCAAGAAGCTTAATGTTATAAGTGTGGATCCGTTTAGTGAAGTGAATTCCAGATTGTGTCTATGACTCCATAAATCACAACCATGCCTGACCGCTGCAGCCAATCACTGGCCTCAGCAGTCTTGTGCTATACAGTCCCAGTAACTTACCCAGCCTTTTATTTTCACTGCCGGTGCCCAGAATACGCATTTTTAGCTGACCTCAACTTTGGCCTTTTGGAGGGGGCGAGTGTTCAGAGGACGCTTCTATGACATTGATACTCCCTTATATGCTATTATGGGCAGAAATTAGCTTGATAGGACATCTTCTTCAAAGGGAATCTGTGAACAAGATTAAGATCTCCCCCCCATCGCCCTTAAACTCTAGTGCCGCTATCTGTTGCCTTAATGGAAAGCAATCCATGATAAGTTCAATATGCAAATGGTGGTTAGGTGCTTTGTCCCACCCAGAGCACTTAACCATAGGAGAAAGAGTTGTGTTATTTCCATCCTTGGTGCCTCCCTCTCTGTTGATGGATAGCTCAATGTGTCTATGACATGAGCGCTTGCAGAGATCATTGCTCCTTTTTCTTCTGCGCAAGGTGGGCGTTATAGTATGATATCCACGAGCCGGCTTAACCGCCAGCTCCTGAAGATATTGTGCATGCCTGCTTCTCATTTCGGCCACGTCAGTGCTCCTCAGAAGCAGCGTGGACGCTTTCCGGCTTCATTAGGGTGCACTGAGCATGACCGGAAGTTCAGACGAAAGCTCATGTGCAGATTATCTGAACTTCCGGTCATGCTCAGTGCACCTACTGAAGCCAGGAAGCCTCCACCCTTCTGAGGAGCACTCACGTGGCCGAAATAAGCCGCACGCATGCGCACGATTTCTGGGAGCTGGCAGTGACTCCGGCTCATATAAATCATGTTATCAGGGGCGTGATTACATGGGAAAAAGCTCCGCCTAGTCTGGGGAAACCACGCCCCTGCGATTAGTCACATGGCTAATTAGCATAGAGACAGCGTGGTTTATAAGTCATTTTATTAAACATTCATATTAGTGAATAGCGTTATACAGGGCCAGAGGGAGGGAATTTGGGCATACAGGTAATAATGCTGCTGGGTTGGAGGACAGAGGGGACCTGACAGGTTCCCTTTAAGTGCTCTGGGTGAGACAAAGCACTTAACGCCTCCTTTTAGATATTTCAAAAATCATGGATTCAGGCAACAGATAGCGAATGTAAAATTACCAAAGCACCGACCTACATGTCCAGATGCACGGTATAAGGAGATTGATCTTGCAGGCAGATACCCTTTAATGTGTAGCGATCACAATATATAGATATATTATACGTGATGTGTTGGATCTGACTTATGTCCATATACTGCTAGTCTTTAGAATCCTTTTCTTGTTATTTAACAACCCGAAAGTTCTATAAAATAACAGCAATTGTATTACAGATATAATAAAGGGGTGTGGTTTTTTTTGTTTTTTTTTTTTTTTTCTTTTTTTTTCCCTTTTCCTGGGTTCCTGTTGGAATCTAATCTGATATGAATATTGCTGAACAGTGCACATTATCTGGTTAAATTGAGAAATTTTGACTTCTTTACTATGCAACGTATAATGACTGACCTGTTAGATTTCCTGTTTTATATGCTTTATATCATGTATACACATGGGGACTGAGTTCTGAAAATGAATTGTTAAATCCTAAAGCTTGTCCTCATTTTATGTATGTGCAGGTATAAAGATCCAGTACAAAAGAACTTGAAGCATGAAGGTGCAGAGGATTGTGCTGGCGTCTAGGCCCGGTATGTGATTGACTTCTGCTTTGTTTTATTCAAAAATAAAAACAATCCTAGCTCACCATCGATAGGCGACACAAGAAGGTGACCCGACGCATGAATCCCGGGAGGGATGTAGCACAGGAGAAAGAGGATACATGTAGTCAAGCCGATATGCGGAACGGAGAATATAACTCCACTCTGACTGATGGGGAATGCCACTTGGTGACCAGATAGGAAACTATAATCTAATATATAAAGCTGAATGTGTGTGTGTGTGTGTGTGTGTGTGTGTATGTCCGGGATTGGCATCCGCACCGTCGCAGCTACAGCCACAAAATTTTGTGCACTTACACGTCTGGACCCCGAGAGCGTCATAGGCTATGTTTTGAAAGGAAATTTTAACCCCGCGCTTTATAGTTGTTCACCAAAAAACCTGCCTCCATTAAAGCGAATGGAGCTGGGAGCCACAGTGCAGCCAGAACGTCAGAAGATTGCGCAGCCACACCCTTATATGGAATGTTGGCGTGTCACAATACAGACAGGGAAAGAGACAGACACAGACAGGGAAAGAGGCAGACACAGACAGGGTAAGAAACAGACATAGACAGGGTAAGAGACAGACACAGAGACAGACACAGACAAAGAGACAGACTGACAGGGAAAGAGAGAGACAGGTTAAGAGACAGACACAGACACAGAGACAGGGAAACAGACAGACAGGGAAAGAGAAGGAAAGACACAGACAGGGTAAGAGACAGACACAGACAGGGAAAGAGACAGACAGGGAAAGAGACAGAGATAGACAGACAGGGAAAGAGATTGAGACAGACGGAGAAAGAGACAGACAGGGAAAGAGACAGACAGACAAAGAGAGAGAGAGACAGAGAGATATATATACAGAGGGGGTTGCTGCTGCCGTGATCCCAGTTTTCCATGCCTATATAGTAGTTGTGACTTTCACAACTTCATTTGGTGAGTATTACT